>NC_088921.1:14937500-15237500 GCF_038396675.1 Hydra vulgaris | reverse complement strand
CATTATTTTAATATTATGTTTTGTTTTTTATAAGTTAAGTAAAATATTATAATTGTTTTAAATAATTTATTTAACTTCGTGATTATAAATTTAAAACATAGCTAATTAAATCTTAAAAATGGTTTTTTAACTATAATTGTATTATATATAAACTTTTTTTTATTTTTAAATTCGATTAAAGGCAAATAAAAACACAATTTTTTTATATTAAAAATAAAGTTTAAAAGTAACAAATACTGTCTAACTTAATTTTTTTGGCTTTCGATTTAATTTGTGACGAACGTTTGGCAAATCGCGTTGAAGTGTCCAGCAGTAATCCGCTAACATTGTTGCACTCCAACGACCTTGATAACGCGACTCCATTACCATTACATCTTGATGAAAGCGTTCAACGTGCTCGTTGCTTACAGAACCAAGGTTTTCTGGAAAGAAATTAATATGCGAGTCAAGGAGATGAATTTTGAGGGACATGTTGCATCCCATATCTCTATAGGCATTTATTCAATTTTTAACCACATCTTTAAAATTTACAGACTTGTTATTTCCGAGAAACTTGGCAACGACGGATTTAAATGTCAGCCATGCATTTTTTTCAATTCCACTAAGTAAATTTTCAAAGTGGATATCAGTAAAAATCTTTTTTATTTGAGGACCTATAAATATACCTTCTTTCACTCAATTCAGGAAATTTGTTACGTAAGTACATAAACGACTCTGAGTCATTGTGTAGCGCCTTAACAAATTTTTTCATAAGTCCTAATTTTATATGAAGTGGCGGCATAATTATTTTATCACGATTAATTTTATCACATAATTATTTTTTCTTCGATTGCCATTAGTTCAACTAATGGCAATCGAAGGACATTTTTATTTCCTGGCTGCATTCTATCTCTGATTGGCCAATCCTTCTTTATATAGTGTTGCTTTCTATCTCTACTGTCCCATTCACATATAAAGCAACAATACTTTGTGTATGTTTGCATTCCCATGAGAATTGTAACTACTTTTAAATCACCACATATTCTCCAGTTATACTTATCATAATCAATTATATTTAATAGCAGCGACAATGTATCGTATGTTTCTTTTGATGGGCAGAATATGCAATCAGTACAGAAGTATATATATTTCCATGCGAAGCAATACTGCTTTTAAACTGCTCTTTGATGAATCAATAAACAATCTCTATGATTCTATATTAAGTTCAATGCCAAGGTTATTCATAAGATTCTCAACATCCGTTCAATAACATAGAATTTCATTAACTGAAAAAAACATTTTTAAATGTTTTTTTCAGTTAAGCTGAAACTGTCACAAAGAATTACCAATTCTTTGTGACAGTTTCAGCTTGGTTTTGTCATCGCACAAGATCAAGTCTTGCACAAGATCGCAAAGTTCCGCATTATTAACTAAATGGACGTTTTCGTCATGCTCGTTGTAATCACAGTCTGAGCTACTGACAGAAGACGCAATTTGAAATTCGTTTAACATTTCTACATCGATTTTATATTCAGTAGGTTCAGTAGGTATTGGCAAAGTGGCAGGATTATGAAGTATTGGCTTTGAAACTGATGGCGCTTCAGGATATTGAACAGACAATCGAGTTTTATATGAAAATCCAACAATATTTACAGAAAAGAAATAAAAATCCGTAGTATTGTTGATAGACTCCCGCCATATAAGTGAAACACCAAACGATAAATGTTCTTTTTTGCTTTTCTTATCTAACCACGCAAGTTGGATGCACGAGCTGAGCAGATAAAATTTGGTGCCCTTATCCAAATCTACTTTTGAATCAAAATATAGTTCATACGCTTTTTTTAGAAATGGTGTACATGTTTTTCGATGAGATTTGTCTGTTAGATAGTCGCAGACATAACAAAACATATCTTTTGAATTAATATAGTCTCTGAAAACCATGATATTAACTTACAGTTCAATTTAAATTTAAATAATGATAAAACTATGTAAACCTTTTTAGAATAAATTAAAAAAATAAATTAAGAATAAAAAAATACATATAAAAAAAGATAGAAATATATATTTTTATGCTTGTTAAAAACATAGAAAATACAATTTCACGAATATCTCAAAAACCTGGCGTGATGCAAAAAAATGGTTTTCAGATTTGAAATCAGCGCTAAAAACTACATAAGAATATATAAACGACATATTAGATTTCCACAGCTTGTCTATCAGTGTAATCAAAGTTAAGTTATAAAAACAACAATTTCTTTGAATTTGTTAGCAATATTGCTTTCTAAACGAAGAAAATACTATTTTAAATAAGAAATGAAAACGTTTTTGAAAAGCAAGTTTTCGAAAAGAAAAGTTTTCTTTTCAACTTTCTTTTCAACAAAAAAGTTTTCGAAAACTTTCTTTTCGTTTTTAAAAAGAAAGTTTTCGAAAAGTTTTTGAATAGAAAAAGTGAATAAATAAAGTCAAATAATTTTAAAGATAATATAGAAACATTTAAAAAACATACGAATCCACTAACTCAGACATGTCAAACTCAATTTGGTATGGGGGCCTCTTTAGCCTAAGGAAATATTGTAAGGGCCACTCAAGCTAATACTTATTTTTCGTATGAATGAAGTGTAAATTTTCAACCCAAACCGTCCTTTTGCTAAGGTTTGAAGTAAACAAGATTATAATTATATTTAAAATCTACCAAATCACTGCAATATTATTAAAAAAAGTACAGAAGTTTAATTTTGCATTATTTATTTCACACAATAAGAACACATTAAAAATGAACAAGGAGTATTTTGTGATAATAGTAAAAAACATTATAGAGTTTTGGATTTTCCAGAAATTTGACATCTTTTATTCGCTGAAAGCTTAATAAGGTCTGGTTTTATGTTTTGACTAGCTACCACTTTCATTATGGAAGACAAATGTTAATCAGTAAGCCTGGACATCTCAGGGGTTTTATTTTGTTACATGTGCGAAAAAAAGTTGCTCACAAAGATAAGTACTGCCAAACATTGCTCATATTTGACAAGCAAATTGAATCATCTTCGGAAATTTATGTGGTGGTAAAAATAAATAAAACTTGGGTACCCCTACATCAGTAAATTGTTGTTTGAGAACAGAATCACACTGAAGTTCAATTAATTCCATTTGCAGATCTTCTTCCACTTTTTCAATATCAAAGTTGAATGGTGAGATGAACAAATTAAACTTTGGTTCACATTTTTTGAAATCTTGAAACCTTACTTCAAAATCTTGTTTTATATTGTTTATATTTTTTGAGTAGCTGCTGAACATAAAATTTGGGTCTTGCAGCTTCATAGACTTGCACGTCTCAAAATGTACCAAATTTTCTTGTTCAATTTGGCATTCCCAGAGTAAAAGCTTAGTTTGAAAAGCTCCGACATTATTAAACATTGTGGTGACCAATTTGTTCTTTCCTTGCAAAATAATGTTCAGATTCAGGGGTTTTGTGATATCAACTAGAAAAGCTAAATCTTGAAGAAACTTGGTATTTTTTATATCTGAAATATCTTGCCCTTTTGTTTGGTGCCCTTTTTTGTTTCCAAAAATTGAAATATTTCAGTTTGTTGCCCTTTTTTGTTTCCAAAAATTGAAATAATTCAGTTTTCAGATGATTGAATGCTTTGAGTACTTTGTGACATAATGACCATCGAACTTTAGTATAATATGGTAAATCCTCATATTCACTGTCATTTTCATTCAACAATGAAGCAAACTGACGATGATTTAGTCCTCTTGCTCCTATAAAGTTAACAACAGATGCTATTCTTTTAATCACATAATCCAGATCAATTGTTTTTCCGCATGATACTTCTAGGTGAATGATACAATGAAAATTGTTTATCTTTTTGCCAATTTTCTCATTTAATTTACCAACAAGACCTTTCTTTGAACCAATCATAGCGGGTCATCAGAAACTATAGGCACAAGTTTTGTAATTGGAAGTTTATAATTGTCCAGTATTTTTTCAATCTCAAAAAAAATGACTGCACCTGTTGTTGTACCATGCATTGGAATCAACTCTAGAAGTTCCTTTGTAATTTCATATTTGAAATTGCAACCTCTGATAAAAACAGACAACTGAGCAAGATTTTTGACATCTGTACTTTCATCAACAGCAATTGAAAAGGCCTCAACATATTTGCAGATTTTTGTTAACTGACTTCTCAAATCTGTTGCTATGTCATTAACACGCTCAGCAACTGTATTTCTTGAAAGGCTTCTGTTGTTAAAATCTTTTATTTTTTCAGGGCAAAGAATCTTTGCAGTTTTAATTAGACCTTTCACTGACGGTGAATTTATCAGTTTTTTATAAATTCACCGTCAGTAAAAGGTCTGGAATGAAATGCAATTAAATGTGCCAGATTATAACTTACTTTGACTACGAGTTCATTTGATTTGTTCACAAAATGAAAATTATTTTGTTGCTTTTTTAGCTTGGCTTTTTAGTTCATTTAATTTGTCTATCCTTTTATCTTTTTGATAAATTTCAAATTTTTCCTGATGAGCCTCTTGATATTGAATTCTTTCGGCACACTAACTTTTTGTTGTCAAATCAGACAAATAATACTTTCATTAATGCTTGTAAAAAAGTATAGCACTTCCCATTTTGATTGAAAAATTCTTTTTTTATCTTCAATTTTACGTTTTCTGCTTGCACTTGGTTTTGAATGAGACATTTTAATTTTAGTGACAATAACCAAAAAACAAAAATAGCTCAATGGTAAACAACAACAAGATAACAACTAATCTATTAGGCGGGTGAATAAAAAAAAGCAATTGCTTTTTCTCAGCGTTTTTCGAGTAATTGTTCAGCTTTACGATAATAAAAATTTGAGGGATTTTAATCAAATTTTTGTTCACGCAAAGCAATTACTCAGCGTTTTTGAAGTGAATTGCTCAGCTTTACTAAATAAAAGTTTGAAAGATTTATATTAAATCTTTATTCACGTAAAGCTGAACAATTACTCCAGAAACGCTGAGTAAAAGCAATTGTTTTCACCCGCCTTATTTTCTCATATCGATTGTTAAAATTAAAATATATCGTCATAATTTTTTAATAATTTTTTCTGGTTTTAAGTTCAGAGTTTCAATTTTAATAAAAAGTTAGAAAATTAATTTAGTATTCATGTCCTTTTTTAATAAAGGAGTTCAGAAAACTATTTGTGATTTTTTTATTGTTGTTTTTAATAACACATTTTTGAAATGCATGTCTGCGAGCTGCCATATGTAACAAAATGATAAAAATGTTGGGAGCCGCCATAAAAGGTCTTGCGGGCCGCTGCTTTGAAATGCCTGCACTAACTAAAAAGATCTTAGCAATATTAAGTATGGCAGTAACACTCCAAGAAATAAAAAAAATGATGAAAAAAATGTTGGATGATTTTAAGAAGGAAACTGAAGTTATATTAAAAAACCAAGAAAAAACTGCAATTGCTATAGTTAGTGCAAACACAAAAATACTCAACGAAAAATTGGATAAATTTGAGACGAATATCATTGCAAATGCAAATAAGATCAAAAGAATTGAAAAAGGGTTTGAAGAGAAGTTTAAACTTCAACGAACACATAATTGATAAAAAGACTGAAAATTACAACAAACATTTATTTAACAAGATCGATAACAAACAATTAGGGAATTGTTTGAATTTTTAAACGAAAAAATCCGTAACCTTAAAGATAGATTGCGAAGAGGTAACTTAAGAGTTGATGGAATATGTGAAGACGAAGTCGAATCTTGGGAAGCTACCGAAGAAAAGGTTCATTCATTTTTTCTATAAAAACTGGATTTAAAGGGCATTGAAATTGAACGTGCACATTGTACTAGGCCAAAAAAAGTTAGACGTCCAAGGGTAATAGTTTTAAAGCTTCAACAATACAAAGACAAAGCTAAAATTTTAAAATAATCAACTCGTCTCAGAGGAACAAACATTTATGAAGATTTTTCTCGCGAAACGGTTGCAATCAGAAGAAAATTGTTTGCAGAAGCGAAAGAACGACGTTTAAATGGTGAGAATGTTTCGGTTCGTTACGATAAAATTATTTTTTTAAAAATAATATTTTTAAAAACGCACTTAAGGTGGTAGTACAGTAATTAGAAAAAAAATTTGTATTCAATTTTTACAAATGTTTTTTTCTTTTCAAATTGTGTAATATACTAATTCATCATATCATCAAAAAAATATTAGTGTTCTACAAATTTAGGTGTGGTTGGGTTTTGGCTATTTGTAGTGAATCCTTTTTTACTGCAGTATGGAATAGGCGGAAGTCGCGGGGTAAAGCATAAGTGGCGATGACGTTTGTCTGACGGGATAAACTAGTTATAAGTGCTGATCCTCATCGAAACGCCAGTAATAGTAGACGCGACTCTGAGGAGATGTTTATTACTTAATCACTACACAAATTATGTTTACACATTGGCATTAATGTTTTTCTTTCCATTCTGAGGCCTTTCATTGTTGTATGCATACTTTTTATTTTTTAATCTATTTTTTGTTTTATTTACTTTTTGTTTGGTGATATATTTTTTGTTTATCTTAGTTCATATTAGTATTTATATAACAATTTATTTTTTATAATTATTGTTAGTACTGTTTAGGTGCATTGTCTGTCTTATTTATATTTTAAATATTCCTCTATTAATCTTTATTTTTGTCTTGACAACTGTCAAAATATCCTTTGTTTGAAAAATAATTCTCCTTTATTCTAATGTACTTCATTTCTTCCCTCAGGCGTTCACTGCTCGTGTGTGACCATTTGGCGAATTTTATATATGTCACAATTATATATATGCCAAAGTTTATAAATAATGATTTTTAATTTATTTTTTATATAATTGATTCTGTATATTTAAAGATATTTAAAAAATGGTATATTATATGTGTTATTGTGTCGTGGACTAAAAAATTTAAGTTAGGTCCAAAACTCGATAAAATATTAGCATTTTTGTAAATTTGGGCAAAAATGGGGTAATTTAAGGGCACAAAATATTTAAAAAATACTAAACGAGAGAAACAGTAAACTTTATTCTAGTGTATGTTGTAAATAATAATACGATAAATAAGTTGGCCAAATTTCAAATCAATTTAATAATTAGTTTTGAAAATATCTCCGTCGCCAGCCCAAAAAACATGACTTTGAGAAAATTGCAAGTAAAAAAAAAGGAAACAAGCTAAGTTCAAAAATCTTCACTTTTTTACATTACACCAACTAATATTTTATTTTGATCACAAAAACTATTTTGTATTTCTGATAACATTTTTTTTCTCAATTTTGTTTTATGGTTACATTGCTTTTCTGCTTCCGAGACTTGTTTGGTGTCCTTACATAAACTACAATTTTGCCCATTATTACTAAATGTCATTCAAAACTCATTAAAAAAATTATTTAAAAATTCTTGTCCATCATAGAATTTAAAACAGCTGATTCTACTTTAATATTTAGAGAAGTTATTTCAACATGAATACAGTTTAGACATCTCGTATAATTTGATTAAGCGATTCATTGGAACTCTGTTTTTTTTTTTATATATTTTCAATATTAGTCTGATAATGCTAGAGAATTCTATTGAAATTCTCTAGCATTATCAGACTAATATTGAAAAAAAAGTGGAAGAGGAAAGTATTACTGTATATCATTGTATAGAAATTCATTTTATAATAACAATATAAAAAAAAACTAACATCGGTCTGTTTTCTTTTCTGAACCAAGACAAAAAACACGATGTTCACAAAGCTTGGTGTAACAAAATATCTTAATATAGGCGTAAAGAAGGTGCTGATAATTTTGAAAAAAGGAAATACTCTGAAGTGCGGGAGTTTCACTTTAGGCCTTAGGAGATAAATATTAGTTGCAGTAAAAAAAACTTAAAAAAAAGAAATAAAGTTTAAAGCTTGTGTTCATTTTAGACAACACAAGAAAAATTACCTTGAAAATCTCCATGTAAAAGGTCAAAATAGCCAGAGTTCGCGACTAAGTTAAGCGATAAAAAAATTTTATACATTACTGGATTTCACAAATAGTTAAAATTGTGAAAACTGTAAGCTGTTGCCATCTGAAAAAAACAATCATGTAAAAAAAAATTAGTAGTAGTTTATAAAAGTTAATAGAGCTTGCCTGAAGAATATAAAAGTTTAAAAATAATCAACGACCAGTTGAAAAATAATATTATTAGTTACAAAAAAGATGATAAATGTTTTAGCTCGTTGACTGACATGAGATAAGAAATTTTTGGCATTTTATTTGAATATTTAAATCCTTTGCTCTACTTTTTCAGAATGTTGAGAACTCTATTTTTGTATACACATACGCGAAAAAATATATAAAAACTACATAAAAAACATCTATTTGAAAAAATACGAAAAGCCTAAAAAGAAATTACTACTCAGAACTAATTAATAAATGTAAAAACGACTTGAAACGCACATGGCAAATTATAAAAGCAATTACTGAAAAACAAAAATCATGCTTAGGCTTTCTTCCGCAGATGATTAAAGTTGATAACATAAGTTTACATGACCCAAGAGCCATATCCCATGAACTTAATAAATTTTTTATTGGGATAGGTCCTTCCCTATCAAATAAGATTCCGAATACGACGACCTCCTTTAACGATTGATGATAACGTATATGTGGAAAAAAAAATTGTCATCAATAATATCATTTTTAGATAAATTTTATTGTCATTTTTTTATAATTTTTATTGTATTTTTTTAGATTACATAATTAAAAATGTCAAACTTTAAAATACATGTTGAACATTGCATCACTCAACTTTTATTATCAACAGCTGTTATTCATGATCAAACTCAAACGATTGGGATGTTATTGGATCAAACAGAATCTTGTTCAAAAGAAACTTGTACTGGTTTGAGTCCTTGTGATTCTTGCAAAACAATATATGATTTTGTGAAACATTATATTCGTGAAGAAAATATTAAAAAAACTGTGCTTGAAATGTTTGAAAATTATACTATATTATAAAACTTTTGTAATTATTTTTTATAATTTTTTTTGTAATTTTTAGGTTACATAATAAAAAAATGGTTGTGGTTTATGTATTTGAAAGTGGTTGTTTGGAAGATTGTTAGGAAGATTATCATCTTAAAGAATTGTTTCAAGAAGAAATGACTCAAGATGAATTTGATGAATTTGTAAAACAAGTGCAACGAATTAAACCTAAAAAACTACGAGTTGATAAATATTCAGAAGAAAAAACTTTTAAAAGAGAAAAAGAAATTTTGGAAGCATTTTTATTTTTAGATTGGCGTATGAGTGAACAAGCTTCTGAAATGTGTGAAAAAGTAGCTAAAAAAATAGGGCTTAGCAAAACAACACTCTTATTTATTTGTAAAAAACCTGATTTTGTTTATGAAGCTCTATGTAAAATAGCTCAATGCGAATGTATACCGAATTGTATATTTTGTTGTTTAAATGCTTGTTACATTTATGTTGAAATAAGAAAAATTTTTTAAAATTTTTTAAAAAAATGTATTTTTTTTTTTAGATTACATAATAAAAAATGGAAAAAAATATAAAGTTGGCTTGCAAAAAATTGGGATTCAGTGAAGCGTTGACGAAAAATAATTTTCGTTATCATAAAGAGGATATTAATAGTTTGGCTTCGTGTGCTTGTGAATCGCATGATATGTGTCAAAAATGTAAAAAGATTGTGTTGGAAATATTATTTTCAGAAAATAGAGATTATGTGTTGAAATATGAACAACCTTTTTATATGGATAAATATGGATTTATATGGATAAATAATTAAATTTTGATATTGAATTTTTGTATACATATTTTTTTTGTATTTTTTATATTGAATTTTGTTTAAACTTTGTATATGTGTTTTTTGTATTTTTAATATTTTTATATTGAATTTTTGTTATTTTTTTTAGATTTATATAAAAAATGGAAAATAACATAATATTAGCCAGCAAAAAATTGGGTTATTCTGAAGATTTGATGAAAAAAGACATTTATAACTTAGCTTTGTGTGATTGTAAAACAGATGATAAGCTTCGTTTTTTATATGTTAGAATGATAATGACAGACAAAAGACAGAATAAAGATAGAAAGCGAGAATAATTATATTTTTTTATGGTATTTTTGTTTAAAACTTTGTAATATTGAATTTTTTATATTAAATTTTTTTAGCATTTTATTTAAAACTTTATATACGTTTTTTTTAGATTACATAATAAAAAAATCAAGAAATTGAATAATGATATTTTGTATATGGAATTTTATTTAAAACTTTGTAATATTTAATGTTTTATTTAATAATTTTTTTTCATATTAAATTTTATAGCATTTTGTTTATATTTTTTTTTGTTTTTTATTTAAAAAAAATTTTTTATATTAAATTTTATAGCATTTTGTTTATATTTTTTTTTGTTTAAAACTTTGTATACATTTTTTTTGTATTTTTTAGATTTCATAATAAAAAATGGAAAATAATACAATGATGGAATTGACAGAAAAAACAAAGAAAAGTCTGAATTATTTGGCTTTTTGCACTTGCAATATGTACGATATGTGTCAAGAATGTAAACGAATAGGAAACGAATTGTCAATTTTAAATATTGATTATCCAACAATATATAAACATTTTTTAGATACGTTTGTTTAAACAAGCTCATGTTATATATTTAAATAATAAAAAAATTTTATATTTTGTTTAAATTTTGTATATATTATTTTGTTTATTTTTTTTTATAACGAATTTTGTATACATTTTTTGTATTTTTTTTTTTAGATTACATAATAAAATTACATAATAAAAAAGTGGAACAAGAGGAGATATCGTGGTGTAACTATTCTATTATATTAAAAGCTTCAAAAAAAATGGATTTATCTAAAAAGATAATCTTAAAAGATTATAAAAAACAAAAGAAATTTTTAACAGAATGTCAATGTGACGAATACAAACCATCATTTCTTTGTATGTATTGTTGTTCTTGTGTGGATACAGCTTCAAAAAAAATGGATTTAACTAAAGAACAACTCTTGGAAATTTATAGAAATAAAAAGAAAAAGATTAAATTTTTGGCTGAATGTCAATGTGGAGAATACGATCCTGTGTTTGATTATCGTTTTCTTTGTTTATGTTGTAGTTATTGTGAGGAATCAATAAAAGAATTTTACACTATGATAATAAAAGCTTCTACTAAACTTGCTTTATCGTCTGATTTATTAAACAAAATTTTTGGTCTTATTAATTATGAAATACGTGATTTAGTTAAATGTAATTGTGTTTTTGAACATTTGTGTTGTGACAATTGTGTTTTTGAACATTTGTGTGACAATTGTACTTTTAATAAAAATTTGGTATATCGATGGATTCGTTAAAGTAGCTATTTTTTTATTAATGTATTTTTTTTCTTTATTTTTTTAGATTACATAATAAAAAATGCAACTAACAGAAAATGATTTGGATTTTTTGATGGAAAAAATATACCAATTCAATCGAGCTCACCCAGCTACATTGGAAGAAATTCGAATACATGCGATTAGTTCAAAACAAATTTTATGTAGTCGATGTCAATGGTATGGTGAGTACAAGTGGGATAATTTTTTCATTCAAGAAATGAAACGAGTACCTCATATATTGATTTTGATGGTTTTTCAATATATTAAAATACATTATCATGTTTATTTGAATTTAAATTTTGAATGTTTTTATGATTTTTTTAAATTAAAATGTAAAGAAGATGTTTTAAACCATGTAAAAGAAAAATGTGAAGAAATTGAAAATTGTAAACATTATTTAAACGAATGTGAAGAGTGTGATGAGCATAGAGAATTTGATGGTGAAAGTTGTTCATTTATATATTGTGAAAAATGTTTTAATTCTCAATATTAATTTTTTTTAGATGAATAAAATAAGAGAAAAACATAATAAAAAAATGTTCAAGATGATGATCAAACAAAACCTATTGCCTGAAAACGAAATGATGGTTGCAAAGTTTTTGGTGAATGAACCAGATGATTTATATTGTAAAGTGGAGCAAGTTGTCGAACAGAACATTATATATATGATGTTTTTTATAAAATATGTTGTACTATATTTATATTCAAAATAAAAAAAAATTTTTTTTTTAGATGAATAATATAAATGAAAATAAAAAAATGTTGGAGAAGATTATAAATATGAATTCTTTGTTGAAAGAATTTCGCGAAAATTTAACAGACGAGGAGAAAGAAAATTGCAAAACTTTAACTGACGAGGAAATGGCATCTTTGAAATTTTTGTTAGATGAAAACGATAGTGATTTTTTATTTAAAATACGAACAAATTTAAATGTTAAAGTGATTTTGTTATGCTTTTTTATCAAATATACTTATATGTATTTTTTTCAGTAAATAAAAAAAAAATTTTTTATTTCAGCAAATAATAAAAAAAAATGTTATCTTTGCAACAACAAAAAGCACTTCAATGGCTTGATGAAGGAAAGAATTTCTATATTACTGGTGGTGCTGGATGTGGTAAAAGTTATATTGTCAACCAAATTGCTCAAAGCGAACAAATTTATAAAACAATACATATTACTGCGAGTACAGAAAAAGCATCTTATTTAATCAATGGTGTCACCATACATGCTTTTGCTGGTATAGAAACTGGTGTTAAAAGTGTTGATTATTATAAACGACATATGCATCCAGACATTAAAAAAACGTGGTTGGAAACTGATGTTTTAATTATTGATGAAATTTCAATGATTAACGCTTCAACATTTGATTTATTACATTCGATAGCTTGTGAAATTAGACAATGTTACGATGAATTATTTGGTGGTATACAAGTGATTGCTTGTGGTGATTTTTTTCAGTTGCCACCTGTTTCGGGACAATTTGTTTTTAAATCACAAATATGGCTACACTACATGACAGAAGTGTTGGTTTTAACTCAATGTTTTAGACAAAAAGACGACGAACAATTTTTTGGAGCTTTAAATGAACTACGTGTTGGTCAAGTTTCAGACAAAACTATTGATTATTTTATGACGCGTTGTTTTGAAAAAGATGAAAATTTAAACTCTAAATATACAAGATTGTTTTTTAGATACATCGAAGTGGATGTTTATAACAATCAAAAAATGGAAACTATCAAACAAGAAGGGTATTGGTTTTATGCTAAAGATGTTATTAAAAATCGAAATATTCCATGCTCGTTTCAAATTCCGGCAGCTGTTTATCTTAAAATAGGTGCTATTGTGATGCTTGTAAGAAATATTAATGTGGAAGAAGGTTTGTGCAATGGTACTATTGGTACCGTTATTTTAATAGAAAGTAATGCAGTTTGGGTGATGATGAATAAAAAAGAAGTCAAAATTGAATGTGTCAAAGAAGAAATTTTAGATTGCTCTCATACTGTCGTGGGTTCAAGATTTGGTTTGCCTTTAAAATTAGCATTTTCTTTTACGGTTCATAAAGCACAAGGAAGTACCATGAATAAAGCCGTTGTTCAATTTAATTCAAAGGCTTTTATTTATAGTCTTTATTATGTTTCTTTATCACGAGTTTGCAATATTAACGATATATTTATAATTAATAATAATAAATTTGATTTACGAACACTATTTAAAAGTATTACTGTTGATTCTGATGTTTTGGAATTTTATAAAAAATACATGTAAATTTTTTTTTTTTTTAGATTCTTAAAAAATGAAATTTGAATATCAAACTGAGGAAACTCGTTTTAGTAATAACAGTATATACACGGAACATTTTTTTTACATTAAAGATCGTTATAAAGATGAAGATATTGTAGAAGAATCACAACTTTATTCTGAAACTCGAAGTCCTGATGAAATTGTTCATCATGTTGAACAAAAAACAATGGAAGGATTTGAAACACAAATGAAAAACAGTATTCTTTTTGCTGACTTGTTTCAAAATTTCTTATTGGGTTATAATATTGTTACTTTGTGTTGCAAGTCTATTGAAAATGGTTATTGTAAAATAATGAAACGTTGTTACAATTCACCTGTTTATTTTATTAAACCTTTAGAAGGACCGACAAATTTGCGTTTTATTCAAGATGCCAATGTGGAGCTGTTTTTAATGTTTTAGAAAACGACAGCGGATGGAAGATAATACGATTATGTAATATTAAAATTAAAACTTTATCCAATTTAACAGAAAGATCCATGATGAAATTACGAGATTTTGAATTGTCTGGTTTTAAAAGAAAAATGCTCACGACAGATGAAGAAATTGAAAAAAAGAAAAAACTCAACAAAACTTATTATGAAAAAAATAAAGAAACACTAAAACAACGAAAAAAAAGTAACCAAAAGAAAAAACACATGACAAATGAAGAAATTGAAAAAAAGAAAAAACTCAACAAAACTTATTATGAAAAAAAGAAAGAAACACTAAAACAACGAAGAAAAAGTAACCAAAAGAAAAAACACAACAAAACTTATTACGAAAAAAAACAACAAAAGAAGATAGAAATAGATGAATGGTTTGGTAAATGGTATAGACCTCATTCTTTAACACAATGGGAAAAAACACTAAAAAGTACTGTTTATACTATTCTGTCTTATCAACAAAAAAAGAAAATGTTTTTAGATTATAGTATTTTATTTGAACCAGGATTATGTTTTTATTCTGCTTTTCTCGTCTCTTTGTTGATTCGTCAATGGAATGTGAGCACCATTGAAGAATGGAATAGAAAAGTGTTGGAAAAAAACACTACGGGTTTATATTCTGAAGAAAATATTTTACAACTTCTTTTTGAAGATCAAGAAGAGCAAAATGTTCTAGCGTGGAAAGACGTTTTACAACAAATAAAAGAAAAATCTAAAAATATGTCATTTCAAACTTTGATTGATTTTTGTCATTGTTTTGCTTACGAAAACACTTTTGATCGTATTAACATTAAAATTTTTGCCGTTAACAAAAAAAACACCAAAATTCGTTTGTTGCATTCAAAATTAAAATCACAATATAAAAGTTCTCTTGCAGAATTGTTAAAAGTAGTTTACGAAAGCGCAAACATTACCAAAGACGATCAAGATTCTCAAAGAGTATTTATTAACGACGAAGAAAGAAATAAAGCCAATGAACGGAAAAAAACAATCAACACGATCAAAATTTGTATTTTTCAAAAAAATAATTCTTTTCACGCTATAAGCATGTTGAATGAAAAATTTTCTACAAAGTATTTTTGTTCTAACAACTCACGTGTTTTGTTTCAATGTTCTGATTGTGGACAAAAATTTACCACAGAGAAACACAAATGCGAAGGTTATTATAAACCGGACAAATTTACATACGGTGATTGCATTACTCACTATCGTCCACAAAATTCGTTCATATGTACAAGTAGAAACTTGTTTCCTTTTTTAATGACTTTCGATTGCGAAACGAGTATTACAAAATCTGAAGAAAATGCTACTTCCAAAATCAAACCTTTATCTGAGTTGAATTATTATTGTCATTCCATTGTGATTCAATGCATTCATGAAAAATTAGCAAGAGAATGTTTTGGTTTGGACGAACAAGGTCAAGTCATTACTCAATGGATTTTTTATTATGAAAATACGGTTGAAAGTTTAGAAAGAAATCCTTTAACTTGTCTACCAGACTATTTTCAACCAGGAATTTCTTCACTTCACAAGACACACAGACGTATCTTGTGGGAAAAGCTAAATTGTGAAAATAATGAAAAATTAAAAATGGAATTGAGAGTTTACGATATCATTGCTTTAGCAGATACTTTGGTTCGATTTACTTATGAAATATGTTTACCGCGTTTTGAAAATTTAAATATATCAAGTGAAGAAAGAGATTTAATATGGCGAGAAGAAAATCCTTGTTGTTCTATTTGTAGAACTCCCGTAGATAAAATACGTCAATCTGATGTTTATAAAAATAAATTTTCTCACATGACTCCTCAAGAAATGGAAAGATTAAATCATAATGAATTTCGCATTTATAACGACAAACGAATTCAAGTTGTAAACATGGTGTTTCAAAGAGTAGGACGATTAGAATTGTTCATGTTACCTTGTCACGTTCAAAATTATTTAATCGACAACGATGCTGAATAAATAAAACAAGATTTATTTCGAGTCTCCACTTTGTATTACATTTGTTGTAGATGGTGGGAAAAATTTCAATACTTACCTGCCACTAACGGTTTATTGAGTGATTATGTGAGAATCACCACTGCTGAACTTGTAGATTATATGAAACAATTGTCTTTGCTTATCATGACCGAACACCAATTTGAAAACTATTTTAATCAAGAAGATATAGAGTTGTTAGAAGATCCCTACTTTTTAATCAAAATCTTTCGCAAATGTATTAACGAAACTGGTGAACAATATACAGACAACCTTCATTTTTTGTTTCTCATGAGAAAATTTAAGCAACCCGTCTACGAATTATGGTATCACACCATGTTGGTTGCTTTTAATAAACACTTTGAAACCCAATTTAGTTTAACTGATTTTATTCAAGATGAAAAAAATCGAGAAAAAGTTTTAAATAAATGCCAATTTTTTCTTAACGCTTTTGAAGATTATCTTGTTATTGATCACGATCATTTTTCAGGACAAGTGTACGGACTAGCTCACGATTATTGCAACAAAAATTTAGGTAGATATAGTCAGCATTTGTCTTGTCCTATATTTGCTCACAATGCTTCTTTTGATAATCGTATTATGATTGTAGAAGGTTTAAAAAAAATATTGGATATTCCGTTATACGGTCATTTGGCAGAATCTGAAACTACGCCTTTTAATGCTTTTATAAAATACAGCAACATGGAAGATTTATTTGTTATATCTAAAAATGTAAGCAAAGTCAATATTATTTGCATCGGTAAACATATTAAAATTGTAGATAGTTTGAAAATTTTAAACTGTTCCTTAGAACAGGCCAGTAGTATGTTGTCACAAAAAGCACAACATCAAATTGTCAACACCATGTTGCATTATTTACGACCTTTTCATCCCGAAGTAAATGATTTAGTCGACAATTTAGAGTTTAAAACTGTTTTATTAAAAAAACATTATTTCCTTACTCGCAAATAACAGACGAACTCTTAAACATTGAATATAAAACATTTCCACCGATTGAATTATTTGCTCAAAACGATTTAATGAAGTCTAAAAACTTACAAGAAGAAATTAAAAAATTGAAAGAAGCTTACGAAGGTGTTAAAAAATTGTGGAACTTTTTGAATTTAAAAACTTTAAAATCCTTATTGCATATCTATACTGTGCTCGATACGGTCGTATTAGGTTCTGTTATGATTGACTTTGACGAAAGAACATTTCAATTTACAAAGTTTCATATTCTAAATCATGTTAGCATTTTTAGTTATACTAGCAAACTCAATTCTACCATCAGTTTAATTCCAATCCAATATCCTGCGACCAACGAACATCAAAAAATGATTGAAAAGAGTATTCGAGGCGGTATGTCCACCAACGGTACGCAAAAGTTTGCCATTGATACAGATTACTTTGAACCTAAAATAAAAGAACTCAAATTAAACAGCGAATTGAGAGGTTGTTTAATTTTTATGGACGAAAACGGACAATACGGAGGAGCTCAATTAAAACCTTTACCTTTTCACATGAAATATTCTTTTGATTTGGAATGTATTACTTTAGACGATGTGATTCGAAAATATCATCGCGTTAATTTAAACGGTTTCTCGACGAGCGCTTTAGTGCATTGTCAAATTACTATGAAACCAGAGTATCAAGATCAAGTAGGAGGTTTTTCACCCATGGTAGAAAAAGAAATTATATCCTTTCAAGATTATTCTCCCACTGAAATTGTATCCAAACGTTATCTCAAAAACAATGGAACCTACGGTATAGAAAAAGACAAAACTATTAAATTGGTCATGAAATTAAGTTCGCATGAGACTTGTGAATTTTTAGACACTTTAATATGGTTGATTACGTGCTGTGGATGCGTTGTTGAAAAAATTTACAAAGTGCTTCCTCTATGGCGTTATCCTTTAGCTCAAAAAATGGTAAAACGAAATATGGAAAAAAGAAAAGAAGCTATTAAAAAGGGTGACAAGGTAGTGGACGCTTCTTGCAAATTGCAAATTAACGGTCATTACGGAACCTTGAGTCAACAAATTGCACAAAAACTAAATACTACTTTTATGAACCACGAAGAAAAAGCATTTCAAAATAGTATTGAAAATTTTCAAAACATTCGTCGTGTTTTAATTCAAGAAGGTCAAACCGATGAAAATATTAAAAAGTTATTCCCTTTTCATTTTCAAAATTTATTATATAACGGATCACAATTCATCGGTGTTGAACCTGAAAGATATAAATTAAACGTTTTTGAAAAAAAAGTATGTTTAGATGAATACGAAACGAGTGATTTTATTTATGATGATTATTTTAAAGAAACTTTGTTTGGTTTAATGACAAATGTTAAAACCAAAAGTATTTTATTTCACGATCAAGACAATCATCATGAAATGAAAGACGCCTTTGAACTTTTAAAAACTAAAGATCATAAAAACGCTCTCATTTTAACAACCAGCGAAAAATGCAAACTCGTGAACACCTCTTTACGTATTGTAGCTTCACAAATTTTATCTTATGCCAAACTTAATGTAGGACGTTTTAGTTGGGAATTGGGACAAGTATTAAGAAATCATGGAGCTGAAAAACATTTGGTAGTAACAGATACTGATTCTGGTTGTTTTTTTATTACGCAAAAGAAACACAAAATGCTTTCTACAACGTTTCGAGAAAAGGTAGAAGAATGGATTTATTTTTCAAACTTTGGCAATCGTTGGATGGATTATTCCAATTATAAAACGACTCATCCTTTTTATTCCACTCTTTAAGCCAAAGAAACGGATCATTTTCAAAACGAAATACCTCCTCCTTATTACATTGCACAAGCTTTTGCTATGGGACCTAAATGTTATAGCGTTCATAGCGTCAACGGAGACGAAGAAAAAAATTATTATAAAAATAGAGCTAAAGGAGTACCCAATTCTAAACTTTTATTTTCAAATTATGTCAACGGATTCGATACCTTTGCTGCCAAAAGATTGTGTAAGCAAGTTCCTTTTTCAGTGATAAAAGAAAATCAACCTATCGAACAAAATAGAATGAGTGTCAATTACAAACAAGTGAAAATACAAAGGCACACTACTGATTTTTTAAAAAGATTTACACAAAAAAATTATGTTTTTGATGACGGAGTCATGACCGAAATTCGCGATCATTATCTTTTGCAACCGATACGAGAAGCCAATTTAAAAGTGTTACCCGATATAGAAAAATTTTGTAGCGATGAACATATTCAAAATTTACTTGAAATTGAAAAATATATTATAAAACAATCAGAACATTATCAAACAATGGCCATGTTTAATCGAAAAGTTTTGATCCCTTTATTATACGATCTTAAAAAGAATATAAATTTGTAAAAAAATTTTTTTATGATTATAAAAAAAAATGGTGTTTTATTTTTTAGAACAAAAATTGACAGCGCAACAACTTGAAAACAAATTAAAAGAAATTGGTTTTAAAAATTTTTATTTAGTAGAAAATACAGAAAACGAAATTTATTATTTTAAAAAAAACGATTCAGATACTTCGCGTTTGATTCTCATTACTCTAAACGGTCGAGATTTAATTCCTGAAGAATTTTTAAGTTGTTGTCTTGATTGTTTGATTGATTATTTACGTTTTGAGTGTCACGTGGGATGTTATAAAGAAGATTGTGTTCATTGTGAAAATTATAATAGAGGTCATTATAATTGTACTTGTCTTTTAGAAAATAAAAAAGATGGATAATATAGTATTAACAGAAGTGGCAAAACGATTAAATCGAGATTGGAAAACGTGTGGAAGATATTTTAAAGTGTGTGAACAAGAACTGGATCTTATTGATGCAGATTACAGATATATTGAAGAAAAAGCTTTTGAAATGTTAAAAATATGGAATCGTAATGGCACTAAAGAACAATTACTATACGCAATGAACAACATACCAAGAATGGACATTAAAAAAATTATTTTGAACCGTATTTTGTAAAAATTTTTTTGATAAAAAAAGGATATAAATTAAAAAAATGTTTTTTTTTATTCTTAGTTAAAAAAAAATGGAAGAAAAAGAAGAAAAACCTCTTGAACAAAAAATAGAGACTGTAGAACAACCTATAGAAAAACCTTTAGAAAAAAATGATGGTAGATCTATTACCGAAATATTAAACGAAAAAGGTTTTCATGATTTCTATTTGAAAGGAACATCAAAAGAAACTGAACTCAAAGACGATGAAACCCATTCGCAAGTAAAATTTAATATTTTTAAACCTACTCAAGATGTCTATCCAGAAAATACAATTATTACAGGACCTACAAACAGCGGAAAATCAACTATGGCTAGAGATTTATTACATTGTGGAAAATTTCCTGATGCCGAAATGTTATTTGTGATACAAATGAGAGAACCTAGCGATTGTCAACACAAAACATGGAAAAATATTATCGACTCTTCAAAAAATAATTTAGAAGCGTATCAGATTATAACAGTGAACAGTCCAGAAAATTTAGATTCTGTAATACAGAGAGCTATTGGTTTTTCCAAAGATAAATACGGTATTCAAAATAGCGATCACCGTTTATTAAAAACAATACTTTTATTTGATGACATTAGCGCTTTTTGTTTAAAAAGTCAACAATACACGAGCGCGTGTTCTAGCGGTTCTCATCACGGAGTAGGTACCATTACCGTTTTTCATTCCGTACCTTCTAAAGCCAGTCAATGTTGGAACAATTTAGTGTCTCATTACAAATGTATCATTTCTTTTGATAACAACTGCGAAATTGAAAAAATATTTAAAAACGAATTTCCTTCGACCGGCAAAATGCATCATCACGTTATCAGCGATTTGTTAAATAAAGAAACTTCTAATCAACACGGACATTTGGCTTTGTTTAAAAGAAACTCTTCCGTTGCGCGCTTAAGAACTCAAATTACGAGTAAAGAACAAAAAGTATTTATTCCAGTAGATGCTCAAGGTAAATTGGACTTTGATTATAAAGATATGAGCGTGAACAAAAAAATTGTTAGTTTTCAATCTTTTCCCTACGTAAAAGCGCCTAATCTAAAAAATCATTATTATCTCAAATCGCATCACAACAACTATAATCAAGAGAAGGAGAATAAACCCGGCGAAGAAGATAAAATGGATATAAATAAGGAAAATACGATAAAAAAAAGAAAATGGAGTGAAAGCGAGAGAGCAACACAGCTACTCGAAGAAATTAAAAGACAAAAACGATATGGATTGTGCGAATCTTCAGACGAATCTACAGACGAATCTTCAGACAGTGGACCCGGTTCTGATTCTACATGATTGGGAAAGCGAAGAATTTTTACGAATTTTACAAAACGATTACGAATGTTGCAATCCTTCCAACAAAGCGAGTAAGCGTCAAGCCATGAGACAAAAGTTGGCTGTTCGAGGACAAATTTTTATTCCCAAAATGAATAGAAGAAAAGACATTGACGAAAACGAAATTAAAATATGGATGAAAGAAATTTTGACGCGTTTTAACGCTGTAAAAATGTTAAAATGCGAACTTTTATCGGATCACGAACGACAACAAATAAAAAACGCTTTTCAAGAATACGTTTGTATAGAAATTAAACTTTTTGTCAAAGAATATTTGTATCCGTATCCAAAATTTAACGAAAACGGAAAAGTCATTATGAAAAAAGAAAAAATGAAAGATAAAAATCAAGCTATATCAGACTTTGTTTATCACAATTACGACGTTTTAAAAGAATATTTCAACTCTACTCGTTTTAAACTTTATCACGAAATTATAAATTATTACGCTAATAAATTAATCTCATTCGACACTATACAACCTACAAAAACTGTAATTGATTTATTAAGACAACAATTTGACGTTGATTATTGTCAAAAAGAACTCTATTTTCAAAATAATTTGTATTTTTATGAAACATGAATAGATATAGACCTTATCACGAGTCTCCTTTATTAACTTTACGTAAGGTATTAGCCAAAAATGCCTACAACATGGATGTTTTTAACAAAAAATTCTTACAAATTGACGAACAAGAAAACGAACAAAGTAACCTAGAATCTGGAGAAACAAACACATCCAATGTCTCTGAGCTTATCCAGAGATACGATTTGCCTTCTTCTCTCAATTATGCCGATCCCATCAATCTCGACAATCAAATTGCTGGCGAAGTGAGCTTTCAACAAAGTTTAAATGCTTCGTTACCTCTAGACACTATGCTCGATAATGATATAGCTACAAGTTTAATCAGCGATCAAGAAAAATGGAAAACCTATCTCAACGTAGGAGGTGATGCTTACGCTTTTAAATCCATTTTAAATCTGAATAAACAAAGCGATTTTAACGATCAAATCGATCAAAGAAATATAAGCGAATCTTTGAGAAGCATGAGAAATTTAAAAAGATTTCCTATTCAAGACAACGCTCTTACCGCTACACCACCCACCTCTATTCAATCTACATTAAACACTTTACCGCGTTCTACTACTTTGAACACTATTCCATCGGCTAATAAAAAAATTTACACTTAGACACCTCTTAATAAATTTTTAATTTTTCACGAAACAGCCAATGCAAGTGAAATTCTAGAACAGCTTTATCGAAGCGAATCTGTAAAAAAAATTCCCAACTTGGCTAAACAGCTGATGGAAATGTGTAAAAATCAAGTCAATTATCGATTTGGCTCGCATCAAATTTCTTTACGCGTTTACAAACCGAGAAACGAAAAAGCCACTTTAAACAATTTAAAAATTTATATTTTATATCTAGCCAACGTCGTGATGTAGAAGAATCTATAGCTAGTATTATTAACAATGTCACCAACTTTGCCTTTGAAAAAATAAACGATCCAAAACAATATTCCTATTATGCTAACGAATTTTTAACTTTACTCACTTCTTCTCATTCTGTAACAAACATGAGAATAGTAGCTGATTATTATCAAATAAGACAACTCACTTTTGCCAAATTATGGAGTTTCATTAGAAAATACAACATACCCTTTCGAAACGAAACTAAATTAACCTCCGAAGGTGTATATGCTAGTGCTCTAGCTCGGGATCCTTACACTGTTATGACTTCTAGTTTTATAGAAAGCGAATCTCTCAGCGATAAAAGTTTTGGTGGAAGTAGAGCTTTTGAAATATTAACACAAACAAAAGACATTAT
The DNA here is from genome assembly GCF_038396675.1 of Hydra vulgaris. Lineage (NCBI taxonomy): Eukaryota > Metazoa > Cnidaria > Hydrozoa > Anthoathecata > Hydridae > Hydra > Hydra vulgaris. The sequence continues at coordinate 15,214,269 of NC_088921.1, read as the reverse complement.
TCAACAAAGATGTATACACTATGGCGAAATGTTTCGAGGTGATAAATTTGAAATATTGAGAGAATACATTCAAGCCAACAGTTATTTATTACCTAATAAAGATATATTTGTTCAAATGTTAAACAACTATAACGAAAACGCGTTAGCTAGCAGAGCCATCGGAGAAACAATGGTCTATTTGACGTTGAAAACTTTTTTCAACACTGTGCCTTCTTTACCTTTTAGAGATGTAACAGATGTTGTCCTATTAAAAGAAGAAGTAGAACAAACTTGTGCAAAAGGAGGCATGTTGGGATTATTGCAACATATTAAATCCAATTCGAATCAATTTTACAGTACAGAAAATACAATCAAAGAAAAAAGTTTGCTTGAAATGTTAATGATAATGGGTGCAATGTATAATTCTCATCTTGTTCGTTTAAATTCGCTTTTAATGTCTTATAAAAAATGTTTTGAAATGGATTCTAATAATATTGTAAATTTTGCCAACGCTTTAAAACATGTTACCCATTTTAAAAAAAGAAATTTATTCACTCATCCTTTAACAAAGTCTTCCTTATTAGAAATTCCAACACCCAAAATAGAACCACGAACACGAGCATCCGATCCTTATTTAGGTCCGATAGAAACTAAAAAAGAAGAAGAACCTGTTGAAACAACCACAACTACTGAACCTGAAACTGATCCCACATTATTAGGAGCTACTGCTTTACCTGAAACAACTGAAACTGAGCCAACAGCTGCTAGTGCTAGTTTGCTTTGACTGACGTACCCAAAATTAAAAAAGTTTTATTACAATTGGACACTTTAAAAAAAAATCCAACCGATTTGAAGTTTTATGATCAACTCAAAGCGCTTTTAGAAAATTCCATCTATGCCAAATGGAACGGACTCATCACCGCTTGGTCACACGTTACTTTGCTTTTTAAAAAAACAACAGATGTCAACGCTAAAAAACAAGCTCCTCGAAAACCTTATGTTTACGAAACACATCAATATTCGTACGATAGACCTCGACAATATTTTCAAGCTGATTTGGCCGACATGAACAGTTTTAATTTAAATTTTGCTTCTCATCGACCCGAATTTTGTTTAGTTGTGGTAGATGGAGTATCTAAAAAAGTCTATTTGAGAGTCACCAGTAAAAAAACAGCGGACAAAGTGCTGAGCAGTTTTAAACATATTTTTGAAGACATTAAAAGAGACAATAAAACGTTTATTTACTTGCAAACGGATCAAGGTGGTGAATTTTTTAACAACAAAATGGAAGAATGGTGTTATGAACAAAACATTGTTCATTTTAGTTCTAAAAATTATGGAAAAGCTTACTTGGCCGAATCCACCATAGGACGATTAAAACAACTTTATCAAAAATTAAGAAAACAAGGCGAACTTCAAAAAAAGAATTGGAGTTTTTATATCGAGGACATGGAACAAAAACTCAACGAAAAAGAACGAGTCACGAGTGGAATCGCTCCTGATGAATTAGATGCTGACGACGCCAAAGGTAAAGCTCTTCGTTTAGTCGATCAATACCGAGACGACAAAAGACGAGGACATCATTTTTCTTCCAACATGTTACATCGAGTAGAAAAAGAATACAAAAACGAAAAATTAAAAATATACAAACCTCTCTCCGTTGGAACCGAATGTTATTTGAAAAAATATAAAATAGATCCCAAACACACTTTTAGCAAATCGACTACTCGCGATCAACCGTATTGGGACACGAGCAAAAAAGTAATTATTATCAAAGTCTCTCAGCGCACTAACCCTTCAGTCGAAGGTTATTTACCCGTTTATATTTATAAAGTGGGAATAGTAGGCAATTTAAATAAGACATTTAAAGTAAAACGAGAAGATTTGTTACCTGTTAACGAAGAAGACAAAGACATTTATTATAAAATCTTTAACGAATATGTTAATACCTTTTTAAAACCTTTGAAGAAAAAACTGCAAGAAAAAAAGAAAAAATGAACAATTTAACGTTTGACGATGTTTTAGATGTAAATAAATATGATTGTAGCACGTATTATTTTAGCGAAATTAAAAATAAAAATCAAGCTAGCGTGCATTATAATGTTTTGAACGATTTTAGTTTACCCTTGACACCTAACGATATTGACAAACCCACATTTAAAAATAACACCATTTTACATTTAGCCAGTATGGACGTACCTACAAATTTAACTCGAGTAGACGAAAGTTTATCTTTTTCTGAAAACGCTTACGGTTTAAGAATGGAATCCAAACCAGCTATAAAAAAAATGTTGTCCGATATTCAAAACGACATGATTGCTAATCCTACAAGACCCATAAAATATTTTTATCTTGTTACAAAAAGTGTTGTCTTGTACGCCAATCATATCCCTTTACCAGGTGACACGTTTCCTTGCTATGACATATTAGATATGGAAAACATGAGTAGCGAACATTTGAGTTATATGTGGTCCTTTTATGCGACAAGTGGAGGTAAACTTTTTGGTGTTATGACACCCAATAGCGGACAAGATGATTTTTTTGTTAGAAACTTGGAACTTTATAATTCTAGATTAAATAGAGTGCTCTATTTTTCAGACTTTTTTTCAACTTATTATAATAAAGATGTTAAAATTTCATCAACAAAATATTTTAATCCAAAATTATTATTTGATCCTGACACTGAACTTAGATACAAAACAGCTGTAGTCAATATGCCCATGATCAAGTTTAGTTTAGATGCAAACAACAATGTACAACAAAATTTATTCAACGGCAATACCGCCCCATTTGCTAATAGAACTAACTATAACTTATTGTGGTATTATAAAAAAAGTAACGAATATGCAAGCAACCCTTCTTTTTTACAACCTATTCGATCTAGTTCAACTTCAACCGTACAAGAAATAGGATTGTCTTATTTTGGTTTTTTTGCAAACAGAACATCTGCAAGTGAGTACGTTCTAGAAGATTTTACCAAATTACTACAATATAATTATATTAGTACTAGATCACTATACGACAACATATTCAACTTATCCTTAAACACTCACACTAGTAAAAATTTTGTAATATATGCAAAACATCCGCTTTTAACCGCAACAGAAATAGCAGCTGTTTCACCCGAAAGACAAATTATTCTAAACGGTGTAGAAGAAACTTTTGTTCGTCCGTTTATTCACATCATGCTGACACCCAATTATAAAAACCCCTCATTATCTTTGGGAAGCTTACTTTCGGATACCAGACCGTTAACTGCTGATGATAATATTCTTAGTGTTGATTTAGATATTTATATTAATAACATATTACCTATTGCAGAAAGTCAAAAAACAAAAACAAAACACATTGTACCGTGGCAAATTGCTTTTTTTTTATTAAAAATATTAACCAACACCAACACAATACCCTTTGAAGGCAACCTATATAACGTAGAAACTAATCTTAACGATTTCAACATACCTTATAATGTCAATATTCATATCAACGCCTTATGGAAAATTTGGAATGATTACGTTGATACGAAAAACCCCGCTATGCCCGGAGTTTATACTACTGAAAAAATGGTACTACTACAATTTGCAGATATTATTAAAGGTGCTTTTGCAAGTATTCGCGGAGTAACGTCAACCAGATTACTCTATGTCACATCATCCGAGTTGGGGACAGAACCTGTAGAATTATTAACTAGTTTTTATCAAATATGGTTTCCTCTTACATCTAGAAGAAAATATTATCGTTACACTTTGAAAAATATACCTTTAGCTTCTTTACCTTTACCTTTTTTTAACGTCGATCAAGTCATATGGCCTGAAAGAGAATTAAAAATGATGGATGTTTTTACCCAAAGTTTAAACGTAACAAACAATTTACTCAATCTCAATTTAAACAACTTGACCTTTGCCGATCATACTTATGCAGGACCCGATTTTAACATGTTTAGTAAATATCTTACCAATATACCCAAAGGTATACCTTCATGTATTCCCCAACCTATTGACGGAGTATCCAATTATTATACTTTTTTTTCTTTACCCTCCTTCCAAAGAAAATTATTATCACCCATTAAATTGAGCGTATTCCTTAAGAGAAACATGTTGGGTTTTAAAATGAGTCATAATTCCTATTCAGATTATGATATCAATTATGTTTCCCCAACCGGAATTATTGGCGAACCCGAAATAAAAGGCACTCCCTTTCAAGTGTTACCTTCCAACTTACCTGATGACATTGTCAAAATATGGACAGGCGATAACGCTTTAATCGCTAAATATAACGCAGAAACTTTTATTGAAGTTTTAATCTATTGCGAGCAAAGCAAACCGCTATTTTCAAATAGCATCAAAGTACCTCTTGTCACTACAACTAGTTTTAAAAGAGCGACAACACCGACTCATAAAACATGGTTAAATAGTGTCAAAGCTATATTACAAGGAAATAATCTAACATAATTGGTATTTTATTGCACTTCGCTCGACGGTCAATTTATTTATCAAAAAAAGAGCGACGGTACGATTATACAAAGTTGGACAGACAGTTTGCCTTTAAAAAATATCATTTTAAAAATGTATCAACCTGTTGGAAACAATCCTGTACCTTATACTTTACTTTTACAAAGAGATCAATACAGTTTAACTCAACAAATCAATCCCTTTGTTATGCAAGTCGATCAAAATATGACCAACGCCATGTCGGTAGATTTTAAAATTCAAAAAAAAAGACTCGCTTTCTTAAGATGTGCTCTAGTTCAAATTAGTAACTTTAATAACACCGTTTCCAACTTTCCTTCAACAACGGACACTTACATTTTTATCAAATGCGATCAAGCTTTAAATTGTGGAATGTATATGAACAAAATTTATGTTCCCGGAATTGTTGCTTTTTTCAATTTATCAGACTACACCAATTCTACTCAAGTGACCACCAATATTGATTTTACAAAAAATCGTAATCCTTCTATTCAAGGACAATTATCCACTTTTGATATCAACGATGTAGACGACTGGAAACAATCAAGATGGTCGTTTCTTAATTCAAAATCTGAACCGCTTACCTTTAATAATCTTAGTTCCACCGTTTTTTTTAATCCTACGTTAAAGATTCAAATGGTTCCGTTTTACAATTAACTAGTTTGATTAGTATAAAATAATGTCTTTTATTTTTTATTATGATTAAGAAAATATAAAAAGAAAAAAAAGTTGTTATTTATTTTTCTCTTACCTATTTACATAAAAAATGAGTCTCTTATGTGCCAAAGGAAGATATCATAAAAATTTAGTCAATTTAGAAGAAAAAATGATGCAAGAATCAAAAGTTAATCCTAAAGAACAATTCAGTCAAATTAAAAATCACATGCAGCAATTACAAAATCAACTGACTCAATATTCTACTAAATCTGAATTGCAAAACATGAAATCTGAATTGGATGAAATTAAAAAAATAAAAAATAAAAAAGAAGAAATACCAGAAGAAAAACCTCCCAAGAATAGGAAAAAAAAGGAACAAATCAAATCCAAACCTAAAAAACGAAAATATTCAGAATCTGAAACCGAAAGTTCAGAAGAAGAAGAATTTGTTGAAAAAAAACCTAAAACCAAATCTAGTCCTTTACACATTTGTTCGCAATGTTTTCAAGAAGTCAATGCTGTTGACAAGATAAACGGTTTATGTAGAAACTGTATTATTCAACAAAGAGCCATTTTATCAAGTCCACTCATGCAGAATAACAACGACAAAAAGAAAAAAAAATTGAATAAAAAAAGTCTAATTGAACTTGGTTACACTCGTGCTTTAAAAGACGTTAAAAATAAAAAAATACCATTTAAAAAAACTACTTCAGAATCAGAAGATGAATAAATAGGAAAAAAATGTTTTTTTTTCTTTTTTTCAAAAAAAAATGGGTTCGTTAGCTAAATATGTGAGAGACGGTGACGGCAATCGTTATACACCCAATACAAACGGTCATATTACTATTGAAAATGTTTTGGCACAAGCAGATCACGAAAATCGTTTATTGCAAGAAGCAATAAGTGGTAATATTAGTGCAGAATATAAAGCGATATTAAATGAAAAATATCCTGGATTTCAAACAGCTCAAGCTCAAGATGAAGTCATTGCTGTTAATAATCAAAAATTTTCTTACGATCTTACTTCTGACATGGCTAATTTAATTTCTTTTACCACTATACTCAACGAATGGACATATCTACCCGATTATTATATAGATTTCGATTTATTTCTTTATAAAAATGTCAACACGCAAACAAGATTTACACCTACAACAGACGATGAATTAGTCAACAAAGTCTGTCTTTGCAACAACTTTATTCAAGCCTTATTCAAATGTTTTAAATTTTATCCCAACTATCAAATAAATAATACTACTTGTGCCAACAACGCTATCATTATTCGTTCTTATGATCGTTTTAAAACAATGCTAGTTAAAAAAAGTTATACAAAAGCGTTTAGAGAGTCGTGGATTAATCCTAGTTTAGGTTTAACAGAAGAAACTGAAAATACAAACCCTATTACTTTTGCTGAAACCAAAACGCTTATACAAGCTGCAGACCCTAATGGTCTCATTAGACCTCTTAATGGAACACCAGCTCCAGTAGTTCCTGGTTATCAAACAACGCTAAGAGATAGATATAATGCTTTTATGACTGCAGAAAAAGGTTGTAAATTTAGAGTACCTTTGAGTTTAATATGTGAAATTTTTCAAATGAAAGAATATTTTGGAAAAAATAAACAAGTAAGATTTGAGTTTTATATTGAAAACGATATGAATCAACTATTAGAATGGGTAAGACCTATTACAGACGCACAAGTAACAGCTCTTGCTAATGTAGGAGTAGCTATAAAAAACCCAATGATTTATTGCAATACGTATAGACTCAAACCTAGTTTACCCTTGGAAAAATCTTTATATCTCAACAGTAAAAAAGACGAAATGTATACTTTACTACGTATTGCACACTACGAACAAGTTGTCACCAATGTAGAAAATGTGACGGAAGTCACTGTTAATTTGGGAAGTATAAAGACAGCTGATCTTGTACCTCACAGCATTATATTTTCTGTTACTTCAAAAAAAGAAAGCGATCATTTAAGCAAAGGTTGTTTTACACCCGTTGAAATGTCTTGCAACATGATTAAAAAAATCACCCTTTATAATTACAGAAGAACATATGTTAATTCAGCAGGTGATACTACTGAATACGATTTAACAAAGCAAGACGATCAATTGTTCCTTTGGAAAAGTTATGTTTCCTTGTTTAAAGGAAATACACCCTCTACTTTTAATATTAACAATATTGCAGATTTTTATACTGCAGACGATGATAGCTTTTTAAGAACTCCTAAACTCTATTTTAGTACTACTAACACTACAGAACCTTTAGTCATTGATAGCACTAGCGATTTTAATTTTATCAACGATAAACCTCCTGCTACTATTGCTGGAAATAATTCGTTTCAAATCAATGTGCAATTTACAGAACAATTTAAAGGTGTACTTGTTATATTTATGCAATATCAAGCTCAAGTTATAGAACGAGGTTCAGGAAACGACACCGAAGTCACCTATATTCCTACCAAATTTAAATCGTCTTAATTTGTTATAAAAAACATTTCTCATTTTATTAAACAAACCCTATTTGTATTTATTATTTTATAAGTAAACAACTATTTATTTCTAAAAAAATTTCTTAAATCTAGTTGTTTTTTTATTTGTTGTGTTCATGGCTCGCAGGCGTACAAGAAGAAGCGGACACCGTCGTCGTCATCATAAAACTCGTCATCATAGAGGAAAAGGAAAATTTTTTACCAAAGTAAAAAATTTTGCTAAACGGTTATTAAAATCAAACGTAGGGGGTTACGCTTTGGATTATCTTCAAAAACAACGCGATGCGTAAAAAATTGTGCTGCACCACTTGTAAAATAAAAAAAAGTTCATGTAAAAAAAGAGGAAGAGGTAGAGGGTATTTACCTCCTTTAAAAGGAGCTGGTAGAAAGCTATTTAAAAGACAAAGAAAATTACGAGGAGGTAATCAAATACAAGACACTTTAAGAAAATTAAAAATTTACCCTTGGTATGAAGCTTAAAAAAACAAATGCAAAAAACTAAATTTGATCATGTTAAAAAAACACGACTTTACAATATATATTTACTTTAACCGTCCTCAAACATGTCGTAATGCATAGAAAAAGAGGAAGAGGAAGAGTTTATTTACCTCCGTTAAAAGGCGCAGGTAGAAAACGATTAAGAAGACATTTAAGAAAACGCATGCGTGGTCGATTTCTTCCATTGTTAGCTGCAGTTTTAGCACCTACTTTATTATCATCACTGATACCGCGATAAAAAAAAATGTATAAAAAAAGACATAAAAAAAGACATTATAAAAGACATTATAAAAGTCATAGAACAAGACGAATGCGTGGAAAGTTTATAGGACCTCTTTTAGGAATGGTATCTAAAGTCGTTTTACCTTCCTTTACTAGCGCTCTTCTACCTACCATTGGTAAAGCTGTTTTGGGTGGAGCTATCTCTGGTGGAATTTCTTACGGAATTAATAGAATTGGAAAATAATATTTTTATAATATATATATTTTTACACTTTGTTTTTTATTATTTTAGTACAAATATAAAATCCCAACAATGTTCCAAGTAATATAAAAACTGCTAGTAACGCACCAAATAAATATCCTCCTGCTACAATAACAATAAATAAGCTCGAAAGTGTTATTATCGACGCTACTTTCCATCCATTAATACACTTCAAAATTTCGAATATGATTCCCATGCGAGTCGTGTGTACCACCATTATCTATCGGAGGATCTTGTTTATAAGGTCGAACTACTGCTACGGTCGTTGGAGTTTGAAATTGTTGTAACGGTTTGTTTTTTGATTCCATTCGTTATGAACCCATTTCATTTTTTTTTCACTCTTTATATACATTTGGTCACGCTTCATTAAAATTTTTCTGTCACCTGATCTTTTTTTTTGCGCGCATGCGCCACCTTTTTTTTTGAGACCGGGAAATTTTCATCACTTTCATTTCTTTTTACCTCGGTTTTAACGTTTTATTTCAACTTTTTTTACACGGACGGCGGTTTTCACGTTTTTTTTACACGGACGTCGGTTTCAACGTTTTTTTTACACGGTCGGTGACACTGAAAACTGACTCTTACAAGAATTGTAACATACGTTATCATCAATCGTTAAAGGAGGTCGTCGTATTCGGAATCTTATTTGATAGGGAAGGACCTATCCCAATAAAAAATTTATTAAGTTCATGGGATATGGCTCTTGGGTCATGTAAACTTATGTTATCAACTTTAATCATCTGCGGAAGAAAGCCTAAGCATGATTTTTGTTTTTCAGTAATTGCTTTTATAATTTGCCATGTGCGTTTCAAGTCGTTTTTACATTTATTAATTAGTTCTGAGTAGTAATTTCTTTTTAGGCTTTTCGTATTTTTTCAAATAGATGTTTTTTATGTAGTTTTTATATATTTTTTCGCGTATGTGTATACAAAAATAGAGTTCTCAACATTCTGAAAAAATAGAGCAAAGGATTTAAATATTCAAATAAAATGCCAAAAATTTCTTATCTCATGTCAGTCAACGAGCTAAAACATTTATCATCTTTTTTGTAACTAATAATATTATTTTTCAACTGGTCGTTGATTATTTTTAAACTTTTATATTCTTCAGGCAAGCTCTATTAACTTTTATAAACTACTACTAATTTTTTTTTACATGATTGTTTTTTTCAGATGGCAACAGCTTACAGTTTTCACAATTTTAACTATTTGTGAAATCCAGTAATGTATAAAATTTTTTTATCGCTTAACTTAGTCGCGAACTCTGGCTATTTTGACCTTTTACATGGAGATTTTCAAGGTAATTTTTCTTGTGTTGTCTAAAATGAACACAAGCTTTAAACTTTATTTCTTTTTTTTAAGTTTTTTTTACTGCAACTAATATTCATCTCCTAAGGCCTAAAGTGAAACTCCCGCACTTCAGAGTGTTTCCTTTTTTCAAAATTATCAGCACCTTCTTTACGCCTATATTAAGATATTTTGTTACACCAAGCTTTGTGAACATCGTGTTTTTTGTCTTGGTTCAGAAAAGAAAACAGACCGATGTTAGTTTTTTTTTATATTGTTATTATAAAATGAATTTCTATACAATGATATACAGTAATACTTCCCTCTTCCACTTTTTTTTCAATATTAGTCTGATAATGCTAGAGAATTTCAATAGAATTCTCTAGCATTATCAGACTAATATTGAAAATATATAAAAAAAAAAACAGAGTTCCAATGAATCGCTTAATCAAATTATACGAGATGTCTAAACTGTATTCATGTTGAAATAACTTCTCTAAATATTAAAGTAGAATCAGCTGTTTTAAATTCTATGATGGACAAGAATTTTTAAATAATTTTTTTAATGAGTTTTGAATGACATTTAGTAATAATGGGCAAAATTGTAGTTTATGTAAGGACACCAAACAAGTCTCGGAAGCAGAAAAGCAATGTAACCATAAAACAAAATTGAGAAAAAAAATGTTATCAGAAATACAAAATAGTTTTTGTGATCAAAATAAAATATTAGTTGGTGTAATGTAAAAAAGTGAAGATTTTTGAACTTAGCTTGTTTCCTTTTTTTTTACTTGCAATTTTCTCAAAGTCATGTTTTTTGGGCTGGCGACAGAGATATTTTCAAAACTAATTATTAAATTGATTTGAAATTTGGCCAACTTATTTATCGTATTATTATTTACAACATACACTAGAATAAAGTTTACTGTTTCTCTCGTTTAGTATTTTTTAAATATTTTGTGCCCTTAAATTACCCCATTTTTGCCCAAATTTACAAAAATGCTAATATTTTATCGAGTTTTGGACCTAACTTAAATTTTTTAGTCCACGACACAATAATACATATAATATACCATTTTTTAAATATCTTTAAATATACAGAATCAATTATATAAAAAATATTATTAAAAATCATTATTTATAAACTTTGGCATATATATAATTGTGACATATATAAAATTCGCCAAATGGTCACACACGAGCAGTGAACGCCTGAGGGAAGAAATGAAGTACATTAGAATAAAGGAGAATTATTTTTCAAACAAAGGATATTTTGACAGTTGTCAAGACAAAAATAAAGATTAATAGAGGAATATTTAAAATATAAATAAGACAGACAATGCACCTAAACAGTACTAACAATAATTATAAAAAATAAATTGTTATATAAATACTAATATGAACTAAGATAAACAAAAAATATATCACCAAACAAAAAGTAAATAAAACAAAAAATAGATTAAAAAATAAAAAGTATGCATACAACAATGAAAGGCCTCAGAATGGAAAGAAAAACATTAATGCCAATGTGTAAACATAATTTGTGTAGTGATTAAGTAATAAACATCTCCTCAGAGTCGCGTCTACTATTACTGGCGTTTCGATGAGGATCAGCACTTATAACTAGTTTATCCCGTCAGACAAACGTCATCGCCACTTATGCTTTACCCCGCGACTTCCGCCTATTCCATACTGCAGTAAAAAAGGATTCACTACAAATAGCCAAAACCCAACCACACCTAAATTTGTAGAACACTAATATTTTTTTGATGATATGATGAATTAGTATATTACACAATTTGAAAAGAAAAAAACATTTGTAAAAATTGAATACAAATTTTTTTTCTAATTACTGTACTACCACCTTAAGTGCGTTTTTAAAAATATTATTTTTAAAAAAATAATTTTATCGTAACGAACCGAAACATTCTCACCATTTAAACGTCGTTCTTTCGCTTCTGCAAACAATTTTCTTCTGATTGCAACCGTTTCGCGAGAAAAATCTTCATAAATGTTTGTTCCTCTGAGACGAGTTGATTATTTTAAAATTTTAGCTTTGTCTTTGTATTGTTGAAGCTTTAAAACTATTACCCTTGGACGTCTAACTTTTTTTGGCCTAGTACAATGTGCACGTTCAATTTCAATGCCCTTTAAATCCAGTTTTTATAGAAAAAATGAATGAACCTTTTCTTCGGTAGCTTCCCAAGATTCGACTTCGTCTTCACATATTCCATCAACTCTTAAGTTACCTCTTCGCAATCTATCTTTAAGGTTACGGATTTTTTCGTTTAAAAATTCAAACAATTCCCTAATTGTTTGTTATCGATCTTGTTAAATAAATGTTTGTTGTAATTTTCAGTCTTTTTATCAATTATGTGTTCGTTGAAGTTTAAACTTCTCTTCAAACCCTTTTTCAATTCTTTTGATCTTATTTGCATTTGCAATGATATTCGTCTCAAATTTATCCAATTTTTCGTTGAGTATTTTTGTGTTTGCACTAACTATAGCAATTGCAGTTTTTTCTTGGTTTTTTAATATAACTTCAGTTTCCTTCTTAAAATCATCCAACATTTTTTTCATCATTTTTTTTATTTCTTGGAGTGTTACTGCCATACTTAATATTGCTAAGATCTTTTTAGTTAGTGCAGGCATTTCAAAGCAGCGGCCCGCAAGACCTTTTATGGCGGCTCCCAACATTTTTATCATTTTGTTACATATGGCAGCTCGCAGACATGCATTTCAAAAATGTGTTATTAAAAACAACAATAAAAAAATCACAAATAGTTTTCTGAACTCCTTTATTAAAAAAGGACATGAATACTAAATTAATTTTCTAACTTTTTATTAAAATTGAAACTCTGAACTTAAAACCAGAAAAAATTATTAAAAAATTATGACGATATATTTTAATTTTAACAATCGATATGAGAAAATAAGGCGGGTGAAAACAATTGCTTTTACTCAGCGTTTCTGGAGTAATTGTTCAGCTTTACGTGAATAAAGATTTAATATAAATCTTTCAAACTTTTATTTAGTAAAGCTGAGCAATTCACTTCAAAAACGCTGAGTAATTGCTTTGCGTGAACAAAAATTTGATTAAAATCCCTCAAATTTTTATTATCGTAAAGCTGAACAATTACTCGAAAAACGCTGAGAAAAAGCAATTGCTTTTTTTTATTCACCCGCCTAATAGATTAGTTGTTATCTTGTTGTTGTTTACCATTGAGCTATTTTTGTTTTTTGGTTATTGTCACTAAAATTAAAATGTCTCATTCAAAACCAAGTGCAAGCAGAAAACGTAAAATTGAAGATAAAAAAAGAATTTTTCAATCAAAATGGGAAGTGCTATACTTTTTTACAAGCATTAATGAAAGTATTATTTGTCTGATTTGACAACAAAAAGTTAGTGTGCCGAAAGAATTCAATATCAAGAGGCTCATCAGGAAAAATTTGAAATTTATCAAAAAGATAAAAAAATAGACAAATTAAATGAACTAAAAAGCCAAGCTAAAAAAGCAACAAAATAATTTTCATTTTGTGAACAAATCAAATGAACTCGTAGTCAAAGTTAGTTATAATCTGGCACATTTAATTGCATTTCATTCCAGACCTTTTACTGACGGTGAATTTATAAAAAACTGATAAATTCACCGTCAGTGAAAGGTCTAATTAAAACTGCAATGATTCTTTGCCCTGAAAAAATAAAAGATTTTAACAACAGAAGCCTTTCAAGAAATACAGTTGCTGAGCGTGTTAATGACATAGCAACAGATTTGAGAAGTCAGTTAACAAAAATCTGCAAATATGTTGAGGCCTTTTCAATTGCTGTTGATGAAAGTACAGATGTCAAAAATCTTGCTCAGTTGTCTGTTTTTATCAGAGGTTGCAATTTCAAATATGAAATTACAAAGGAACTTCTAGAGTTGATTCCAATGCATGGTATAACAACAGGTGCAGTCATTTTTTTTGAGATTGAAAAAATACTGGACAATTATAAACTTCCAATTACAAAACTTGTGCCTATAGTTTCTGATGACCCGCTATGATTGGTTCAAAGAAAGGTCTTGTTGGTAAATTAAATGAGAAAATTGGCAAAAAGATAAACAATTTTCATTGTATCATTCACCTAGAAGTATCATGCGGAAAAACAATTGATCTGGATTATGTGATTAAAAGAATAGCATCTGTTGTTAACTTTATAGGAGCAAGAGGACTAAATCATCGTCAGTTTGCTTCATTGTTGAATGAAAATGACAGTGAATATGAGGATTTACCATATTATACTAAAGTTCGATGGTCATTATGTCACAAAGTACTCAAAGCATTCAATCATCTGAAAACTGAATTATTTCAATTTTTGGAAACAAAAAAGGGCAACAAACTGAAATATTTCAATTTTTGGAAACAAAAAAGGGCACCAAACAAAAGGGCAAGATATTTCAGATATAAAAAATACCAAGTTTCTTCAAGATTTAGCTTTTCTAGTTGATATCACAAAACCCCTGAATCTGAACATTATTTTGCAAGGAAAGAACAAATTGGTCACCACAATGTTTAATAATGTCGGAGCTTTTCAAACTAAGCTTTTACTCTGGGAATGCCAAATTGAACAAGAAAATTTGGTACATTTTGAGACGTGCAAGTCTATGAAGCTGCAAGACCCAAATTTTATGTTCAGCAGCTACTCAAAAAATATAAACAATATAAAACAAGATTTTGAAGTAAGGTTTCAAGATTTCAAAAAATGTGAACCAAAGTTTAATTTGTTCATCTCACCATTCAACTTTGATATTGAAAAAGTGGAAGAAGATCTGCAAATGGAATTAATTGAACTTCAGTGTGATTCTGTTCTCAAACAACAATTTACTGATGTAGGGGTACCCAAGTTTTATTTATTTTTACCACCACATAAATTTCCGAAGATGATTCAATTTGCTTGTCAAATATGAGCAATGTTTGGCAGTACTTATCTTTGTGAGCAACTTTTTTTCGCACATGTAACAAAATAAAACCCCTGAGATGTCCAGGCTTACTGATTAACATTTGTCTTCCATAATGAAAGTGGTAGCTAGTCAAAACATAAAACCAGACCTTATTAAGCTTTCAGCGAATAAAAGATGTCAAATTTCTGGAAAATCCAAAACTCTATAATGTTTTTTACTATTATCACAAAATACTCCTTGTTCATTTTTAATGTGTTCTTATTGTGTGAAATAAATAATGCAAAATTAAACTTCTGTACTTTTTTTAATAATATTGCAGTGATTTGGTAGATTTTAAATATAATTATAATCTTGTTTACTTCAAACCTTAGCAAAAGGACGGTTTGGGTTGAAAATTTACACTTCATTCATACGAAAAATAAGTATTAGCTTGAGTGGCCCTTACAATATTTCCTTAGGCTAAAGAGGCCCCCATACCAAATTGAGTTTGACATGTCTGAGTTAGTGGATTCGTATGTTTTTTAAATGTTTCTATATTATCTTTAAAATTATTTGACTTTATTTATTCACTTTTTCTATTCAAAAACTTTTCGAAAACTTTCTTTTTAAAAACGAAAAGAAAGTTTTCGAAAACTTTTTTGTTGAAAAGAAAGTTGAAAAGAAAACTTTTCTTTTCGAAAACTTGCTTTTCAAAAACGTTTTCATTTCTTATTTAAAATAGTATTTTCTTCGTTTAGAAAGCAATATTGCTAACAAATTCAAAGAAATTGTTGTTTTTATAACTTAACTTTGATTACACTGATAGACAAGCTGTGGAAATCTAATATGTCGTTTATATATTCTTATGTAGTTTTTAGCGCTGATTTCAAATCTGAAAACCATTTTTTTGCATCACGCCAGGTTTTTGAGATATTCGTGAAATTGTATTTTCTATGTTTTTAACAAGCATAAGAATATATATTTCTATCTTTTTTTATATGTATTTTTTTATTCTTAATTTATTTTTTTAATTTATTCTAAAAAGGTTTTCATAGTTTTATCATTATTTAAATTTAAATTGAACTGTAAGTTAATATCATGGTTTTCAGAGACTATATTAATTCAAAAGATATGTTTTGTTATGTCTGCGACTATCTAACAGACAAATCTCATCGAAAAACATGTACACCATTTCTAAAAAAAGCGTATGAACTATATTTTGATTCAAAAGTAGATTTGGATAAGGGCACCAAATTTTATCTGCTCAGCTCGTGCATCCAACTTGCGTGGTTAGATAAGAAAAGCAAAAAAGAACATTTATCGTTTGGTGTTTCACTTATATGGCGGGAGTCTATCAACAATACTACGGATTTTTATTTCTTTTCTGTAAATATTGTTGGATTTTCATATAAAACTCGATTGTCTGTTCAATATCCTGAAGCGCCATCAGTTTCAAAGCCAATACTTCATAATCCTGCCACTTTGCCAATACCTACTGAACCTACTGAATATAAAATCGATGTAGAAATGTTAAACGAATTTCAAATTGCGTCTTCTGTCAGTAGCTCAGACTGTGATTACAACGAGCATGACGAAAACGTCCATTTAGTTAATAATGCGGAACTTTGCGATCTTGTGCAAGACTTGATCTTGTGCGATGACAAAACCAAGCTGAAACTGTCACAAAGAATTGGTAATTCTTTGTGACAGTTTCAGCTTAACTGAAAAAAACATTTAAAAATGTTTTTTTTAGTTAATGAAATTCTATGTTATTGAACGGATGTTGAGAATCTTATGAATAACCTTGGCATTGAACTTAATATAGAATCATAGAGATTGTTTATTGATTCATCAAAGAGCAGTTTAAAAGCAGTATTGCTTCGCATGGAAATATATATACTTCTGTACTGATTGCATATTCTGCCCATTAAAAGAAACATACGATACATTGTCGCTGCTATTAAATATAATTGATTATGATAAGTATAACTGGAGAATATGTGGTGATTTAAAAGTAGTTACAATTCTCATGGGAATGCAAACATACACAAAGTATTGTTGCTTTATATGTGAATGGGACAGTAGAGATAGAAAGCAACACTATATAAAGAAGGATTGGCCAATCAGAGATAGAATGCAGCCAGGAAATAAAAATGTCCTTCGATTGCCATTAGTTGAACTAATGGCAATCGAAGAAAAAATAATTATGTGATAAAATTAATCGTGATAAAATAATTATGCCGCCACTTCATATAAAATTAGGACTTATGAAAAAATTTGTTAAGGCGCTACACAATGACTCAGAGTCGTTTATGTACTTACGTAACAAATTTCCTGAATTGAGTGAAAGAAGGTATATTTATAGGTCCTCAAATAAAAAAGATTTTTACTGATATCCACTTTGAAAATTTACTTAGTGGAATTGAAAAAAATGCATGGCTGACATTTAAATCCGTCGTTGCTAAGTTTCTCGGAAATAACAAGTCTGTAAATTTTAAAGATGTGGTTAAAAATTGAATAAATGCCTATAGAGATATGGGATGCAACATGTCCCTCAAAATTCATCTCCTTGACTCGCATATTAATTTCTTTCCAGAAAACCTTGGTTCTGTAAGCGACGAGCACGTTGAACGCTTTCATCAAGATGTAATGGTAATGGAGTCGCGTTATCAAGGTCGTTGGAGTGCAACAATGTTAGCGGATTACTGCTGGACACTTCAACGCGATTTGCCGAACGTTCGTCACAAATTAAATCGAAAGCCAAAAAAATTTAATTAGACAGTATTTGTTACTTTTAAACTTTATTTTTAATATAAAAAAATTGTGTTTTTATTTGCCTTTAATCGAATTTAAAAATAAAAAAAAGTTTATATATAATACAATTATAGTTAAAAAACCATTTTTATGATTTAATTAGCTATGTTTTAAATTTATAATCACGAAGTTAAATAAATTATTTAAAACAATTATAATATTTTACTTAACTTATAAAAAACAAAACATAATATTAAAATAATGATATATTAATAACTTAAATTGCTTAAAATTTTATTAAATAATACATATAAATCATTATAGTAATATGTCACTATAAACACTTCCATGATTATATTATATTAAAACTGGTTTAACATGCATAAATGCGTTATGCCCTATATCTCAAAAACTGAGGGTGATAAAAAGAAATGGTTTGCATATTTGAAATTAGCATATTTAATTTGTCTTAAAAAACCGCCTAGTTAACAAGATTTCCATAAAAAAAAATTGTTTGTTTATCAGTGTTATTAATAGTGATTAATAAAACATTGATGGTAAGATATTATATAAGAAAAATCTCTATATCTCTAAAAATTATGACCATATAAAATTTGTAACCCCTCAGATTGAGGGGGATTTAACCTTGGTCATAATTTTTAGAGATATAGAGATTTATTAGAGAACCCCAAGAGATAATACCATGAAACATAAAACTTATTGATGCATATAAGTCTAGTTGGAAATAGTACAAAAAATATTTTATCAACTTGTTGCGCTCACGATTGGGTTCGGGGAGGGGGGATGATATTTTTGGGCTTTTTTGTTCTCAGTCTCCGATCATCGCAATTTTTTACAAAGTATCATTATTCGACATAAGTATAAACATACAAATGTCTGGAGTTTGCTTCATGTCTGGAAGTTAGCTCAAATACCAAAAAATGCTGGATCCGTCACTGAATAGTAAGGTAAACACCTTTTTTTACCCAATTTTTTGTTAACTAATTTCTTAAATTAATTTTAAATTAATTTTTTAACCCAACTTTTAAATCTGAAGACGAATCTAACTATAATTAGACTCGTCTCCAAGTTTAAAGGTTTATGCAATTTTTAATTTGTCTGGATGTTATTGACAGATTAAAAATAGATAGTAAAGATGGTTCAACTATATCAAAAACATGTTTTGCAATACCATCAGTAAATTTGTCATAGCCTGGGCCCGTGTTAAATTTTAGACATTATAAAGCCGTACGCAACTCGATTTGTTTGAATAAGATAAACATCAAATGTTGAAAAACTCAATTAGATACTTGCTTACTACTTGCTTACTACTTGCTTACTACTTGCTTACTACTTGCTTACTACTTGCTTACTACTTGCTTACTACTTGCTTACTACTTGCTTACTACTTGTTTACTACTTGCTTACTACTTGCTCACTACTTGCTTACTACTTGCTTACTACTTGCTTACTACTTGCTTACTACTTGCTTACTACTTGCTTACTACTTGCTTACTACTTGCTTACTACTTGCTTACTACTTGCTTACTACTTGCTTACTACTTGCTTACTACTTGCTCACTACTTGCTGCTAAACTCGAGCAAACATTATTTTAAAAAACTGTTTAGTTCCTCGGCTATATATTTTTTTGTCACAGATTGATTTACCGTCAATTTAAAGTTTTTTTTGGCAGTGTATTCATCTTAAATTTGTTGATACCAAATATTTCTTAAATAACATTTCATGTCTTCTGTGCATTTTTACTTTGTTTTTTTTCCTAATAATTTTGAATAAAAAATTTTTCAGTCTTTCAAACATGTTTTTATAGTTTTTGTAGATTTTTTCATTTTGATAAGATTTCTTTTTTAAGAATTTTTCATAAATTTTTTGTTTTTGTTCATGAGGGCTTAAGTAACCTTTTAATTATCCAATCAAAATTACTTATCGATTGAGAAGTAAATTTGAATTTATAATAATTTTTGTTCAGAAAACGCTGTATTGCATTGCTTACTAAGTAGTGCAAGAAATAGCTCGTAAGCCTTGCTGCTAGATTCTTGAGATTTGAGAACAAGATCTTTATCAACGAAAATTGTGAAATTGTAATAAATTTCTTTCATTGACTTGTCGCTTGAAAATAATACAGTTTGAGGTTACAAATTAGTTGTAACACAATTTGTACCTAGAAAAATTGGTATCTCAAATCAGTCTTTATTATACCTGTGATGTAGCAGGTGTTAGCAAAGCTGTTACTTAATAAATTATCGAGCAGAGGGGAAGAATTTTTAGTTATTCCTGTTGGTTTTTATAGTTATAGTTAGAGTGAGATACAATATTTACAAATACAAACTGTTCCAAGAGATCAACAAAATAATTAACATTTTAATTTAAAGTGTGCTTTAAAACATCTAAATTAAGGTCACTTATTAAGTAAACATGTTTTCGTTTTTTATATTCTTTTGTACGTTATAAATTTTATTACATCATAAACGACGTTTTTAATTTGTATAATTTGATTGTGCATTATGAAACCATTGTTTTGTTTGTATCTTTTAATCAATATTATTTTCTTTATTCCAGGGGTGTGAAGTGGTAAAAAAAAAGTACCAACTCGAACTCTAATTGTTGTAATTTTCAGAGTACGACTCCGACTCCGTTTCCAACTCCAACTCCAAAGCAAAATTTTGGAAAAATCCTTTGAACTCTTTAAAAAGATATTGCGCAATTATTTAAAAAATTTTTTTTGCCTAATATATGAAAATTCTTTGAAGGTTAAAAACTTTGTTCATGCACGTGGAATACCGAGAAGTTTTACTATTGGAGTTGGAGTCGCGATTTTGTTTAGCAACTCCGACTCCGACTCGGCTAAAAATATTGCGACTCCGACTCCACAACTCCGACTCCACAGCTCTGCTTTATTCATATATGTAGGGTAGAGCGGGGCTTGTTGAGCATATTTTGCTAAATCTAATGGATTTCATGAACGGTGCGTCGGATTTATATATTTTTTTCAATATTTTGAAGATAATTTAATCTGCAAAAAATTTGTAAAGAAAAAGTATATTTTTTGATTTTTTTAGAAGATATTGTCTAAAGTGGGGTAAGTTAAGCAATAGTGTGAGGTAAGTACAATCAACAAATATATATATATATATATATATATATATATATATATATATATATATATATATATATATATATATATATGCATGGTACAAAATATGGGTGAACCGTCAATATAACTTTCACTAACAGTAAGCGTGTGTATGATTTGTAAAGTTTTGTTTTATACTCTTTAATGACGTAAGTAAGAGATGAGAAAAAATAAATAGTAAGAAATTGCAAATATAAAAATATTATTTAATATTATTAAATATTATTGAAATATAAAAGTATTATTTTATACAACATCTTAAACTTTGAAGCCCGATATGAAAATTACTAATTTTAATAATATTTACAAATAATGTGTAGCAAAATTATTTCTCATCAAAGTTGTTTCTTTGTGTTTATTAGTACAGTTCTACTAATATTTTTCAAAGTTACTCAACTAACTCGACTAGACAAGGTGACACATAAGACTTAGAAAAAAACGGCTAGTTTTAATTGCCAATAAATTGGTAAAATATCAACACTTTAGTGATGGCAGATAAAGATCATTTCTGAGCATAAAAAATAAGAAAAGCAAAAATATTTTTATTTTTTTACTTTTTTGGTCGAAAATAGAAAAAGTGTAGGTGTATTTTACTCAACTGCTTTCCACCAGTCTTTTGCTATTGATTGCGTTAACATTCTAATTCTCAAACTTTCATCCGTTACTTTTTTGTCGTATAATGCGCAGTTTTTGAGATAATTGCACAACTTGCCTCTATGCTCAACTAGCCCCACTTTACCCTATATAAAATTTTTTACATGGTTCTGGCGACTAGGTCCTTGAGATTATCTTTGAGATAACAAGTTTATATATTGTTAGATTGTAAAACTACGATTAATAAATATGAACTAAAAAACAAAAAAAAACCATGGAACCTTCTCCAAACTTTCACTATTCAAAGAAATTTTTAATTGAAGAACCTTTGAAGGTTTAAGGTTTTTTAAAAATGACACACAAACTAGATTCTGTGCAAAACCTTGATATTTGGTTTCAGTTATTAATTATTAGTAGCTGCACAAATATTTTTGCAGAAAAATCATCATATGCATAGTGAAGGTATATAAACCAATCAAGCTTTACTCGTCGAATTTGTGTTTTTATTTCTTAGAATACTAAGTGGATTATTGCAGCATGTGGTGTAACTTTTTTTCTCTTCATTTTGTCAATATAATTAATGGTTCATAAACATGTTTTTAAATGTAATAATGGAACTGTTGAAAACAAAACAAATGGAAGCGAAACGGTGGAACTCTAGAAATAATGATTGCTTTGGATTAAAATCAAGCAATTTTTTACTTTAGTTTTTTATAAAAAGTTAAACAAAAACATTTTTGAAAAAAAATTAATGCAGTTATTTTTAAGGACATTTTATAAAAATTATCTTTTTACAACAATCTGCAATGTTTTTAAAACAAAAGATTGTAAATTTTAAAATTTTTATAAAAATCTAGTTCTTTCGATCTAAGTTATATACTTTTAGATAAAAAAAACAAGCTTTGGTGGTATATGGGACACTGTGAGTAACCAAATGGTCCATCTCTATTTTGTATTGGAAACTAAACATACTTGAGAAATAAGTATGAAAGGTGGCGTGAACTTTTAAGTTAAAAGTGCGGTGCTCTGTGACAAGATTGTAATACTTCTTGGAGCACGTTAATAACTAAATAAAATAAAAATAAAAAGCGGTAAGCTACTCATACTCAAAAGGAAACCAATCACGCCAAAACACATTTTTTTGTTTCTATGTTTTCTTCTAAAATAGTTTTAAAAGGCAACCAAAAGGCGGCATCTGGAAAAAATGAAGTATATTTTTGTTTTTCTGATTTCCTTTTTCGTTTACAAATGTGAATATACTCCAAAGGATCGCGTTATCAAGGAAAGTGATTTATCTACGGAAAATCACTATGAAAACGATGTCCACTATAAAGAGTATAACCACGAGGCTTTTTAG
Organism: Hydra vulgaris; assembly: GCF_038396675.1. Taxonomy (NCBI): domain Eukaryota; kingdom Metazoa; phylum Cnidaria; class Hydrozoa; order Anthoathecata; family Hydridae; genus Hydra; species Hydra vulgaris. The sequence goes on along the minus strand of NC_088921.1, from coordinate 15,191,623 downwards.
GTTAAGAAGATGCTCGAAGATTTGAAGTTTCAACGCCAGAGGAAAGTAAATAGTACATTTAAAAGATCTTACATAAGTGATAAATATTTGTGATAATATATATAATCGACATAATTTTCCAACAACTATAAAATGTAAATTTTTTAAATATAGAACTTTAATTGAAGTTAATATAATACTAAAATCTTAGATTAAGTTATTTAAATATAAAATTTAATTTGTTTTGAATTTGGCGTTTAAAAAAAAAAGTTAACCATTTACCATAAAATTTACTCAATTTCTATTGTATTTCACTTGGGTGTAAGTATTTCTAATTGATTCTAATGATATTGCACATATTATTTAATTATTTTATTTGTTACACACTCTTTCCAGGTTATTGCATTTTTTCCTACTCAGTTTACTACCTGTTTCTATACTATTTTATATGGACCATTAAAATAAAAATTGCCAAATTACAAGTATCTATAGTGTCTTTTTGTAGCTTCCTTTATAACTAAATTTAATGTGTGTTGTCTCACTATGTGTTTATATGCTATAGAGCTTGTTTAAGATGTTTTTTGTTTAAAAATAAAAATTTTTTTAGGATTATGTTAAATCTGTTTCTAATTTTAGAATTAAACCAACATTCAAAACACCTTGTTTGCACAGGTTTGTAGAGGTTTGCCATGTGAAATAAGAAAGTAGCAGTCATTTTAAATACTATTTTTAATTGATTTAAGAATATGAATCCTGACTCTTTAAAAATGAAAATATTACTGACAATTAATATTTATATATATATATATATATATATATATATATATATATATATATATATATATATATATATATATATATATATATATATATATATATATATATGTATATACATGCACACGTATTATAATTTTATTTCTGCAAAAGTTGAAGAGTAAAACAGGGTAGAATGAAATAGTTATGACAATGTTTATTCTATTGCTCTTAATTAATTATTGGATAATCTTTTTGAAAATATTTTTAAATAAATTTGATATTATTGAATTTAAAAAGTTTTCTTGTAAAACTTTTTACGCTGATCAAAAATCTTTTTTTTTAAAACTAAACTTGCTATTTAGGAAAAAAAGTTATGAGTTAAAAACGGAAAAGGAGAATTATGGGGTTGAATGAAATACGCTAAAAATAAGCTCACTTCTTAAATACGGCTTTTTTTTTTTAAACCTCAAGTGACCAATAAATCTCCAACTATAAATTTTTTGCATTGAAAAAATCTTTACAATTAAATTTTTTCAGAATTTAAATAAACGATATTTACTGAGTACTTTTATTAAATGATTCTTAGGAATAAATTACGCTATTTACTCTCTTGTTAAATGCGGTTTTAATCTGAAGTAACTAAGCTATCTTCAAATTTTGTATATAAATTTCAAATGGATAAATCTGTTAAATCTATTTTAATATGCCTCGAACCAACTTGCATGCAAAGAAAAAAAAAAAACTACACACCGAAGAGCAGGTTGTACTTGTGGTGGTTAAAGTACAAAGCGGTGATTTTTCACTTAACAAACCTGCTAAATCATTCAGCATACCAGTAGTAACTCTTCACAGGCGAGCCCACATGTAAGGCAAATGTAAAACAATTATCAGTGGTTAAAGCACGAGATTTCTAAAACAATTTGAGCCAGTTTTGGCAGATACGCACATCAAATTATCCGATTGAGGCTTTGGTAAAACTTACAATAACATCATCAAGGTCAATCTCATTTGTTTCCTAATGGTACACCAGGAAGAGATCTGTATAAACTTTTCATAAACCGGTGGAGTCATAGGTTGAGCATCAGAGGCATAGGCAATATTTCATCACTCAGAGCCGCTTCTTGCACGCAAGAAATAGTAGCAAAGTATTTCAACACACTGTCAAGAGAATTCAACGTAGCAAGTATCAACAAATACTCTCCGTGTCATTTGTGGAATTTTGATGACATTGGCTTCTCTAGTGATCAAGGTAAACAAAGTATAGTTTGCCGGCCTTTGTTCAAAACGACCTTTGAAGTTGGTTCGCAACAATGAAAAAAGCCATTATCCAGTTGGAAATTGCATTAATGCTGCTGGTAGTTGTCTTGCTCAATACATTATATTTAAATCAAAAAAACGTCTGTACAGAGATTGGTGTTTAAGTGGTTCAGATGATGCCATATACGCTATATCTCCATAGCCTTATGACCTTGGCATTCTTTTTTTTTACGGTTGACACAAAAAAAGAAAAAATGTAGATTTCCCAAGATTTTTTTTTTTTTTATTTTTTTCAATTTTTTTTTTAGGTGCCCCCAGAAGTCCTAACGGTCTTGTCACAGAGCACCGCGGAAGTGCATTTAACCAGGAAGTTCACGCCTCCTTCCTTACCGTGACGCGAAAATTTGTCCAGAGCTTGTTTCGAACCTGGATCTCCTGCTTATAAAGTAAGCGCTCTAACCACTGCGCCACGGCCGCACGCAGATTCGGAGGGGAGTGTCTCAACAAACCTGAAATACTTGAAAGGTTGAAAGAAGCTGAGAGAAAAAAAGCAGCAAAACAAGCTAAAAAACAACGCAAGTTTATCTCTAATGGCGAAAAGCAAATAAACCAAGCAACAAGTCCAACGAAAATATTAGCTACAAACCAATTTAAGTGTAAAAAGTGCCGAATAGATTAAGGCAAACTTCAGCAAGTCAAAATATGTCAAACATGCATACCAAAGCGATACGTCAAAGGCGCTGAGTTTTATTGCACTAAAAAGTGCCGCACAACTGAAAACTCAACTCAACCTCTTGTACCTCTAAAAAACTTGCGTATTTTATTCTCCCCGAATATCAGTGTTGAATGGAATAAATAATTAATCAAACAAAAAAAATTTTTTTTTTCAAATAATAAAATTTTTTTAATCAAATAAAGTTTCATAAAAAACTCAAAATAAAAATTATTTAATTTTTATATATTTAAACACAGCTCAATATTCTCCACTTTAAAAACTTTAAAAAAAAAAATTTTAATCTTTTTTCCGTAAAAAATAAATAATTAAAATCCTTAACTAATCCATTTGACCCCATTTTACTCTATAACAATTTATAATTATAAATCAATAACTTATAATAAATTATAAATCTATAACTTATAATAAATTATAAATCTATAACTTATAATAAATTATAAATCTATAACTTATAATAAATTATAAATCTATAACTTATAATAAATTATAAATCTATAACTTAATATTTTTAAGTTTTTTGATTATTTTTGTGGAGAACTTTACAATAAAGTAGACACTGATAATGATGGTTTTGTTACAACTGGATTAAGTTTACTCAAAATAAATATATTTGGAATGATTTGGAGCAAATGAAGCAGAATAATTTAAACAAAAATGATTTAGTCACATTTGATGAATATGAAAAAGTAATATATGGTTTTGCAGATGGTAATTTTAAACAATTGTGATGATGATTTTATCTTACTATTTTCTTATTTCTAATTTAATTTTTACTAATATTGTGTGTATGTATATATATACATATATATAAATATATATATAAATATATATATATATATATATATATATATATATATATAATATTATTATATAGCAGTATAATATTATGTGTATATATATATATATATATATATATATATATATATATATATATATATATATATATATATATATATGTATATATATATATATATATATATATATATATATATATATAAATTAGTAAAAATACTTATCTAAATTTTTCTTTCTTCTACACAGTGTTTCTCCATCAGTAGGTTCATCAGGAAGAATTCTTCGATTCTTCTTTGCTGAACCTACTGGTGGAGAAACACTGTGTAAAAATTTAGATAAGTGTTTTTACTAATTTATTATTGCTCTGTTCTTTAAGAACATTGAGCTCTCTGTTTGTAGAATACACTAGCATAATTTATATATTTATATATATATATATATATATATATATATATATATATATATATATATATATATGTATATATATATATATATATATATATATATATATATATATATATATATATATATATATATATATATATATATATATATATATATATATATATATATATATATATATATAAATACATGCATATATATATATACATATATATTCTAATTCAAAGCTATTAAAAATAAAATGTGATGTTCCACAGCGATCAATTCTTGCTCCCTTGTTATTCCTTATATACATTAATGACCTTTCTAAAACCTCTACAAATCTTGGTTGCATAATGTTTGCAGATGATACAAATCTGTTTTATTCATCTTCTTCTATCGATGACCTTTTGACAAAGTCAACCTTGAGCATCAACAACTTAAAACATGGTTCAGTGCTAATAAGTTATCAATAAACGTCAAAAAAACTAAATATATTTTATTTCACTCATAGCAACAAAAAAGTCACTTCATTCAATTCCTTCCTCTTTAAGTATCAATCTCAACAATATTGCAAAAATAATGAAATAATTAATTCTTTCATTCAATTACTATAGTCAACATTCAATATATACAACATATATACAACAATATATACAACATTCGAATACTATATCTAATTATTATAGATAATTACATAGAGTTCACATGATAAATCAAAATTTGAACTAAAACAATCTACAACGAGAGAAAAGTCGGATTTATATATATATATATATATATATATATATATATATATATATATATATATATATATATATATATATATATATATATATATATATATATATATATATATATATATATATATATTAGGGGTATGACTAAAAAATTTTTTTAAGAATTTTTAATTCCCCCTGTCACCATGAGTGGAGAAATTATATTTATAAACAGAAAATATAAGTTTTTAATGTTAATTTTCGAAAAAGATTACCCCTAAGCTGAAAATAATTTTTCCTATCTTTTTAACGTTATCCTAATGAGTTATAAATAACGTTATAGACATACAAAAATCGCTAAAAATGGTCTTGCTTCAGACAAGAATAAGAAAGTTTGGGAATCAAATTTAGTGAGATTTGAAAAAGCTAAGACACCAAGAATATGTGCTATTGTTAAAAGTATTAGTGAAATAAATAAAATGTCTTCAGAACAACATTTTATTGATTAATTTAAAAGTTTCTCATCAAATGTAAAAAGCAGAAAGGAGAGAGTTGGCTAAAGAAATTGAACTTACATGGAGAAAGCTGAATATTTCAATTTTACAAGGTAAATCACCATCAGAAAGAAAAATAGAAAATGTATTGAAAACACTTGACAAAAATAGTCGAAAACCCGGAATTCAAAATTTTACCCGATTGTTTAACAAAACTGATAAGAAAGGTGAGTGGTTGTGTCAGGAAGATAAAGAATTTTATGGTCTGCAAATGTCAATAAATGGAAGAGTTAGATATTGCACTACGATTGAAGATACTGAAGGTATTCATCCAAGAAACTGGTGTTGATAAAGAAACAAATGTTCAAGAAACAAATCAGCCAAGACCGAGATTTCGATGAATCAGCTAGTGAAGGAGGTTATTCAGTAACTGAAGAGCAGTGTTCCAGCAGTGATACTAAAGCTAAAGATGTCGAAAGTTTGTCATTATCATCTAAAAGACAAAAGACAAATTTGTCTGTAAATTTGGTGATTTCTGCAAAGATTAGTACCAAAAAAGCACATAAAGTCTGCAAAACTTTATCAAAAAATGGAATTTCTATTCCTACTCCAACTCATAGTGGTGTCTACAAAGATGTCGGGAAAGAAGGAGAAAAGTTGAAAGCAAATTACATGGAGAACTTAAAAAATGAAAAGCGGTCTTTACACTTTGATGGAAAACACATAGAGAAAATGGAACATCAAGTAGTTGATTTGAAATATGAAAAAAGAGAGGTTAGACTTGCTGTTCTCAAGCTGATGAATGGAAAAGGTGAAACAATATTTAATGGGATAAAACTTGTGCTGGATGAATATGAGCTGTGGCTAGCCATAAAAATGGTTGCATCTGACACAACATATGTAAATATCGGAATAAGAATTGGTGTAGTAACACTGTCACAGAAACATTTCAAAACCATTGGACTAGAAAAACCTTTTTTAGGATGCCACCGCCATATTTTACATGTTATGAATGATCTTTTTGAAAGATCAACAACAAAACCAAATCTTCATTACCCATATGTGGCAAGATTACAGCAAGAGTACAAGAACCTGAAGTTAATACTTTAGAATACTGGAGATCCTTTGACAAAAGTGAATTGGATACGCTGGCGAGATGACATGGACTTCCTGTATCAGTTAATAGCTTGTTATAAAAAGTTCAAAAGCACAGGTACCTTTCCAAAAGTGAATTTCAAATCACTTCCTGCTATAAGCAATTCAAGATGGAACTTGAGAATAATTTTTGTTCTACTTGCTTACATTCTAATACCAGACTATCAAGAATCGAAATCTTCTCAAGCAGCATGCGACTTCATCTGTGGTTCATGGGGTGATATATGGTTTGGTGATCACAAGTTCAATCCTGCAGATTTTGTTCATCTATTAGAAGCATGCAATGAGCATCCAAAAGCATTAAAATTGTTGAAGACATTTTGGTCCACAGAGCCAACACCAATTCTAACACAAGGGTCAAATATATGTGCAGAACGTGCGGTAAAAGTGATGCAAGATTTAGTGCCTTTATGTCATAGCATAGAAAAACTTAACATTAAATACTTATTGTCAAATACACTGTAAAATAATTTTAATTATTCATGTTTATTGGTTTTCTATAAAGTACTGGAACATGTGTTGCAAAATTGCATTTCTTATATTCCATAAATCTTGTTTTTAAATGGGGGGTGAACTCTTTTGAGATATAGTATAAATGTTTGATATTTTCTTGGTTTTTGCATAAAAACTCCACTAAATTGAGTATAGGGATACAGGGTTGAAAAATTGTCATACCCCTAATATATACATATCTAAAAAACATAAAAATAAGATAAGAAACAAAAAAATAGACACTCACAAATCATAATGCATCTTTAAAAACAAAACTAAATTTTTTCACAATAATTAAAATATTTTTGCATAAGAATTACAATGTTTATGTACATTTTGGGTGTGACCCTAAGGTTCTCAATGATAAGACTTTTTTTCAGTCTTGTACGAGTTCCTATAACAATATAATCTATCTTAACAAGTCTCTCATAATATATTCAACTAATACTTCCTTAATTTAAAACATATTTTTTTTTTTTTCTTTTTTTTAAATTGAGTGTTATTTTTTTCTGTTTTTTGTAAGATATATTTTAGCAGTATTTAGTTAAATTTGTTACGGAAGTTTATTTTGTTTATTTTAGGATGTGAAAAAAATTGTAACTAATATACTGTTGTGGAAACATATATATATATATATATATATATATATATATATATATATATATATATATATATATATATATATATATATATATATATATATATATATATATATATATATATATATATATATATATATATATATATATATATTAGGGCGGGTCATCCTTTTTTTTTTTTTGGGTATAGCATAAAAAGTTGTTCTATTGGTCCAAAATCTAGGGACCATAAGATTTTTTAAATTTTAAGCTCAGTAAGTACTTGTAGTTGAAAATGAGGAAATAATGTGAAAACGCATACCAATTTTATAAAGGCATATTCTTATTAGTGTTCACTACGTTTAGTTTATGTTACGTCCGCTGGTACATGAAATGATATTGGATAAGTTCAAGTAACCATAAATTATTCATACATAACCTTAACTCAACCCAAAGTAATCCTAGCATATCGTAAATTTACCCTCATCAAACCCTGTATTACGGTAATATATGTGTTTAACATGTTCTGTTTTATATTTTAGATTGTTTATAAAAAGTGATTATTGATACTTGCTACAGCAGGGTTTATTTCAATCAGTTTTTTATAATCAATCTTTTCTAATTGTCATCTGATATTGTTTGGACAAGTTTGGTAAATGGCGTCCGTCAGCACAAGACTTTGGACTAAACACTCAGTTCTGGGCCAGCCTGCAGTTATAAAAAAAAATCAACTTCCTACATCTAGTGATGTTTACAGACTGTATGACTACTACTTAAAGCACAATAAATATGATTGTATGCAGAAGAGTGTGACAGCTGTAGCACATGAAGTTGTAAGTATCTACAACACTGCGAGTATCCCAGTAGTTGACACAAAGAGTGTAGTCAACCGTATAAAGTAATTGATTGGTAAAGTTAAGGGTCTTGCTAAACATCCCAGTTCTAAGAAGACATCCATCAACTACCAAGACTGTTTGAAATCATTACACATTGTATTTGATATATGTACTTGTAAATGTGTTGACAGCGGTATACAAGAGAATTCGCAATGTATTTGTCCACTGTCGCATAAAATACCTCCAACAGAATGGTCTTTCTGGTTTTGACCAAAAACTGAAAGGAAAATGTATGTAGGTGCTATAGATATAAAAGCTACCGGTATGTTGCAGAAGAAAGAAATGAGAGCAGTCAAACGTTTAAAATATGAGCGCAATCAGAAAATAAAATATGAGACAAAAATAAATTATATCTACAACAACATGAATGATGATGCAGATGATGACGGTGGTGAGGACGTAGAACTTCAACTAAACATGGGTGATGAAGTTCTTGATCATGAAATTTCCAGTGGTGAATCTGATGATGGTGTTGCAGCACCCAGAAACATGAAACAATATCCGAAGTTGTGCAAAGCTTTGGACAGATGCAAGATTATTAACAGAGATGCTTGTCTTGTAGTGAATGCAGTGCTAAAAGATATGAAGCTATTGTCAGCAGAAACTGCAATAGATCCTGCAAAACTTAAACGTCAGAGAGGTCTTTGGAGGCAGAAACAAGTTTCTAAGCATGCTGCCGAGATGCAAGAATTAATTTGTATTGGATTTGATGGGAAGAAAGACTTAACTTTTGTTGAGAAGTCTGGTATACGTAGAAGCGTAAAGGAAGAACATTATGTTATTGTATCATTTCCAAACAATAACTACATTGATCATGTAATGCCAGAAACAGGTAAAGCAGCTGACGTTGCAAATAAGATATTATGGATAATTGCAAATACAAATTCAGCAAGTACACTACAAAGAGTTGTTTTTGACGGTACAGTAACCAATACAGGGAAACAAAATGGTGTGATTCGAAAATTAGTGAAAGGCGTTGCAAGACCACTGCAATGGCTTGTTTGCCTGTTGCATGCTAATAAACTACCATTTCGGAAATACATTTCTGTTATTGATGGAGGATGTACAAGAGGTCCTAGTAGTTCCAGTGGTGTAATTATGAGTGCGCTAGACTTTGATTCGAAGGATTTACCAATTTCAAAGTTTTAGGGTGGAATGCAAGAAGCAAATTTAAGTCAAGTTCGACTTGAACTTTACATTGTAACCAATAGCGGCAGAGTATTTTTTGAGGGGAAAATCTATACTCTGCCGCTATTGGTTACAATGACAAAAGCAAACAGATTTTTGAGATTGTACATGTCAAAAGAAGTCTGTTCCCCATCACTATACAAAACTGTATGCTTTATATTTAATTTTTACGCTCCTTTATGGTTCAATATCAAGAATTATCCTTCTTGCGCTGATGGAGCAAAGAACTTTTTTTACTTGCTGAAGCAGTGTCATGAGCTTGGAGCAGAAGATTGGAAAATATTAGAGTCTGTGTTGCAGAACAACAACTACTTTGCCCACTCGAAAAACATTTTTCTTTCTGGTATTTGTGACAATGATGATTCTGTACGACATTTCTGTTGTGAAAAAATACTTAATTTGAGAAGTAATTCGTGTAGTTCTTCTGTGCGTGTTTTTGATAAGTCAAGTATCAAGCTAAACGCCAATGCTTTGACTTACGTTGATAGATTGACTGGACTACAGCTAACCTCACACCACCACCATTGCTAGCAGCTATTAAGAATGAAAAAATTCAACACTGTCAGTTTGATTTCATTTTTGGTATACCCTATCACTCTTAGGCAGTTCAGCGTGCTGTCCAAGATATCTCTGCAGCAAGCTCAACCGTTTCTGGACATGAATCGCGACATAGAATGATTTTACAGTGTACTGCATCAAGAACAGAACTATCTAGTGTTAGCTGTAAATCAGACCTTTTTTTAAATTACGTTTCATTATATTGTTTCATTGAACTAATATTATCTTGAACTTTACCATTTAAGTGAATTTTATGTTTTGACGTCGATAACACCCCCTTATTGTTGACAGGGCCAAAATTAAGGGGGTGTATGTTTTTTTTTGTTTTTTTTATAGTAAGCAAAAAATGCTTATAACACCCCCCAAAAAAATACTTCTTTGCGCTAGCCATGAATATAGCCTTTGTATCATATTAAGTGCTTGATGAATTTCTTATATTTTTAGCTGTAAGCCTTTAAAGGGTAAATCTTTGCCGTAAAGTTGCAAGTACAAGACACCTGTTGTTTTATATATTTTTGGCCTTTTTACAATCAGTAGCACCTAGAGCAACTTTTTAGACCATAGCAAGGTTAGCAACTCTAAAAAAAAAGTATGACTCGCCCTATATATATTTATATATATATATATATATATATATATATATATATATATATATATATATATATATATATATATATATATATATATATACAATTACTAAAAAAAATTTTATTATTCAAATTTAATTAGTAAATTTAAAAAAGACTCAAAAAATGCTTGGAGAACGTTGAAAGAAATAATAGGAAAACAAAAAACAAATTCAAACTCCCTTCCAAAAGTAATAAATAAATAAAACAAATATATATGAACCAAACAAAATTGCATATGAGTTTAATAAATATTTCATTGATATAGGAACTAAATTGGCAAATAAGATTCCAATAGCAGTAAAAACTTTTAGTGATTTCCTAACCTTTTGAGCCAATAAACAATTCGCTTTTTATAGATAATTTTTATTCTGACTTATCTTTTGATGAGTTTGAGAAAGCTTACAAATCTCTCAAAAGAAACAAAGCTACGGGTGCGGACGAAATAAATGGCAACATAGTCATAAATTGCTTTAAAAATTTAAAATGTATTCTTTATAAAGTCTTCAAGGTATATCTATACAGCAAGGTGTATTCCTCGACCAATTAAAAATAGCTAAAGTTACTCCAATCTACAAAGTCGGAAAAAAATCAAATAATAGTAATTATTGCCCTCTTTCAACCTTCCCGAAATTTTTAGAAAGAATTATATGCAATAGAACATACAATTACCTTAACCAAAATAAACTTCTATATAAAAATTAATTCGGTCTAAAAAAAAATTGTTCAACTGGTTAAGCCATTACACAGTTCATTCGTGAAATCTTCAATTCATTTGGTAGATCACAATACACACTAGGCATTTTCATTGACCTATCAAAAGAATTTGACTCGGTCGATTACAAAATTCTACTTAAAAAAACTCATTTTTTACGGAATTAATGGCAAATTAATAAAATGGTATAAAAGTTACTTGACAAATAGAAAACAATTTGTTTTCAATGGAGATTATTTTCAAAACGAAAAATTAATTGACATAAAATGTGGTGTTCCTCAGGATTTTTTCAAGGCCCATCTTTGTTTTTAGTCTATATAAATGATTTAAATAAAGTTTCTAACTTTATGAGTATCATGTTTGCGAATACTAATTTATGCTAATTTATTTCTGTCAAACAATGACATTTATGAGCTTTTTTTAAACATGAATACCAAACTCAATCACATCTCCAACTAGTTTTAGCGCAACAAGTTAACTTTAAACATTGAGAAAACAAAATGAATCTTTTTCTACTCCCTCGCAAAAAACCGTTTTTTACCAAATAATTTACCTAAACTTTTAATTGAAAAAATTTAAATAAAAAAGGAGTCGGTCACAAAATTTTTAGACATTTACATTGATGAAAATATTATATGGAAGTATACTTTCTACTAAATCGGCCAAAAGTATTGGAATTCTGTATAATGTTAGATTCTACCTAAGTAAACAAAATATAATTCAACTCTACTACTCATTTATTTATAGCTATATAAATTATGCAAATATTGTTTAAGGAAGTACCTCTAAAAGTAATTACAAAATCTATACCATCGTCAGAAACACGCAATGCGTTTAATATGTTTTGAAAATCGTTTTTCTCATTCAAATATTTTATTTAAAAATGTTAAGGCACTTAACGTTTACGAGCTCAATGTCTATAATATTTTATGTTTTATGTTTCGCTATAAAAGTGAACAACCATTGTTCATTTTTATTTAAAGATTTTTTCACCCATTAAGCTATAAACAAATATACTTTAAGAAATAATTCATTAATTGAACCCTTTTGTAAAATAAAGTTTAATTAATTTGGCATATTGAGCACCGATATTTAACAGACAAAATTGTTGTTCCTAATTTTGATTTGTCAATTTTGTTTTCCGTTTTTAAAACTAAATTTAAAAACTTTACCGTAAAAACCCCTAATTCCGGATGTAACCTAATACCGGATGGTTTTAGTAAAAAGTTCCATAACTCCCTTAATATAATGAATTTATGAATAATTTTTTTTAATTAATAAACGTCTTTACCAGACAAATCGAATAATATAAAAAAAAAATTATATAAATCGAAAAATATAAAAAAAAAAATTATATAAACTAATACAATCATGAAAGATTTCAATTTGAAATCTCTCATAACTAAAAAAAACAAAAAAAAGGAAAAAAATAACTGCAACATAAAAATTAAAAAAGTAAAAACACTATTTTGTGCAGAATTTTATGCTGATTATTTTGGCCAAAAAAAAAATTAAATTACCTTTTGAAATAATTCGAAAACAATGAAAAACAAATTTGCTACCAGCCAAAAAAAAAGACACCTAATTCCGGATAGAGGTAATTATTATTTTATGTACCTAAAAAAAATAATAAACAAATTAGCCAGCAGCAATAAACAAATACACTTTTAAGTCCCGGATATAGTTAATTACAATTGGCTATTTTATTTTTTATCACTTTCATACACATAATATAATATATTATGTGTATGGAAAGGGAAAAAATAATTGACACTAATCCAGATACAGCTATTTTTTTTAAGCATCCATAAAGTTAACGCATTTGTGTTAATTGTATTACTGTATTAAAGAATATGGATAATTTTAAACAAAAATAAAAGCGAGAGAGTCGAATCCAGCTAGCTATTCAAGCTATTACTGAAAAAAAAATGTCATACGTACAAGCTTCTAAGTGTTATAATGTGGCAAAATCTACACTTTTCGATAGAACAAAAGGATCATCTAATAATCGAGGAGCGCCAAGAAAGATGAGAAACATCACTAAAGCTATTATTGTTGATTTATCAAAATTTCTGAGTGATATAGGCTACGGCTTGAATAGAAAAGACGTGTTTATTGTTGTTGAAAACTATTTAAAAAAATCAAACCAACGTAGTCTATTCAAAGATGGCAAACCGACTAGAAAATGGTACTCCGGTTTCATGAATAAATATCGTAAAGAAATTTGCCCAAGAAAAGTAAGCGGTATGCAAACTATTAGAGCAGTGGCCACACAACCAGCTATAGTTGACAATTGGTTTGAGTAATTAGCAGTAGCATATAATGAACAAAATTTAGACGATGAGCCGTTTTAAATATTTGACTGTGATGAGTCTGGTTTGCAATTTGATCAAGGCAAAGTCAAAATTATTTGTAGAAAAGGAACAAAAAACCCTAAAAAGCTAGCACCATCGAATGAAAAGCAAATGACGACAATCTTGGCTTGTTGTGACGCATTCGGTAATTATTTACCTCATCAAAGAATTTATAAAGGCAAACATGTTATGAAAGACTGGTGCAAAGGCGGTGCCCAGAATGTTTATTATAACAGTAGTAGTTCAGGCTGGATGGATTCCGAACATTTTTTGTCGTGGTTTAAAACAGTTTTTTTGCCTCACGCAAACAAACTTTCAGGATTTAAAGTTCTAATACTTGATGGCCATGCTTCACATATGAGCTTAGAGTTGAAAAAAAAAGCTTTAGAAAATTCTATTTTACTTTGGCGTTTGCCGGCTCACACCAGCCATTTTTTACAGCCACTAGATGTTGGCGTTTTTAAAACAGTAAAAGGCGCATGGAAGAGAATTGTCGAAAGTTATTTGACTAAAAATCACTTTCAAAGCCTGACTAATCGACATTTTCCGGCCATGTTTAAGGATCTCATCCAAAATGGTGGGTTTAAACCTGAAAATGCACGGAGTGGTTTCAAAAATACTGGTATATTTCCACTCGATCGTTCGCAAATTTCTTCTGAAAAAACTTCCATTGGTGCTGTGTTTCAAGCTGTCGGAAACTACAATATTGAAAATTTATTTGATTCTTCAACAGTATCTAGTCCATTAGTTATGGGAAATGCTACCAATACACCTAACACACCGTCAAGTATGTCAAATCGGGAATTTTTGCTTAAAAGCTACTTTGAATAATGCTACTTTGAATAATGCTGTTCAACAAGTGGGCAAAGATATAAACAAATCAGTGTTAAATTTGCTTCGAGATCAATTGACACCATCTCTAAATAAAAGAGTTCAAAAAAGTGAGAGAATAAAGCGACCAGCTAATTATAATATGACTTGGCGGATGCCATAGCTTACGATGAAGCTGAACAAGCATCAAAAAAAAACAAATTAGATGAACAAGCTGCAAAGAAATTTACTAGAGAGCAAAAAAAGATTTCCACTGCTACTCAAAAAGCAAAAAATGCACAGAAAAGAGAAGAAAAAAAAAGTTGAGACAAAGTCAGTAGTCTAAAATACCAGGTAAAAAAGGTATAAAGACAAAGAATCAATTAGAAGACCATCATTTTCCTCAGGCTTCAAATAAAATTTTAGTATCTGATGATCTTCTATGTTATTCTTGCGAAATTAATTGGACAAATAACTTAGATAACCAATGGCTTGCGTGTGAGCAGTGTTCAAATTGGTCATGCATAGAATGTGTCATTGATTATCGTCCAACCATGGAATTTATTTGTAACGAATGTGTATAAAATAATATATATTCTTTTTTCATTAAACGATTTTATTTTTTTAATAGATTAAAATAATTATTTTAATGTTAGTACTATTTGTATATGTATTTTATACGCATCCGGAATTAGGGACATAAATACCTAATTCCGTATAAAAAATAATATTTTTTAAAAATAAAATAAAAGATAGATTTATATTGCAAAAATAATATTTTTTATATCGTTTGATTTGTCTTGTTATGAAGTTTATTTATTTAAAAAAATTATTTCAAAATTCTTTATATTGAGCTAGTTATGATAATTTAAGTCCTAAACCATCCGGAATTAGGGGTTTTTACGGTATCACTTCTACTGGCAATATATATATATATATATATATATTTTTGAAATGTAAAATTATTTTCACTCTGGATAATTTGTAAAATTATTTTCGGTCTTTTTTTATTCAACATTGTTAATAGTTATTAAACCAATTGTACTTTTTTTAATTATATATATACACGTTTGATATATTTTATATGGTTCTGGCGACAAGATCTTTTGGATCTTCTTTCAAATACCAAGTTTATTTATTATTATATTACGATTAATAATTGTAAACTAAGACATATATATATATATATATATATATATATATATATATATATATATATATATATATATATATATATATATATATATATATATATATATATATATATGTATATATATATATATATATATATATATATATATATATATATATATATATATATATATATATATATATATATATATATATATATATATATATTGTAACATTTTTTCAAGCACATGTTCTATTTACTAACGCACTTTTGGTACCTAATTTATATTTGTTTAAGTTTAACCGTGGGAGGTAGGGGAGAGTGGAAGTTTTAATAACTAGATTGAACCCGTAAAAGTATGGGTCTTTGTAAGTCTATTCCAACCCGAACTTTTTTATAATTTTTTCTTATTGGGTAACTTGGGGCCAGTGTTGGGAAGAACGCGTTCCAAAAGGAACGGAATCCTGGAACGAGTTCCTTTTATGAGGAATGAAGTTTGGAACTGGTTCCTTTTAAAACAAAGGAACAAGGAACGAGAACGAATTCTTTTTTCTCAGGAATGTGAACAAAAAGCAAAAGTTCCTCAAAAATTTATAAATTTGCTTTCCGTCAAAGTATAACCATAACGCGTTATAGTTGGTTTAATACTTCAAAAACCTAAGCTTTTATTTGTACTTTTTATTCAGTCCGAGTTTATTTGGTCAACTTGATGCGAACTTTGCCGCTTAAATTATAATACTTTTAAAAAGGGTAACTTTTTAAAAGTTATTTCATTTCACGCGGTTATAGTCTACAAATGAATCCAGTTATCGAAATTAATAATGTTAGTGATGGCGCATGTAAAAATGACAATGAATCTAAAGGTCAGTTTTTAAAATGTATTTTTCATTTTATCTATATATAATTGAGTTTATATTCATAAAGTAAGTTTATTATGATAAATGTCCTTAACTTTAAAGCTTAGCTATAGCTATATATATAAAACTTAGGTCTATTGAAGTAAAATACTAGCTATTAATTAAACTTAACACTATAAAATGTTTGCTTTTTCTTTCAGGTGAGTGTTTGCCTTGGAATGGTTTAGAATCAGTTTTTAATGAAATAAACGGAAATAATATAAACGCAAAATGTGTTTCGTGTGACCCTTCAGGAAAATATATAAGTACAGCTTAAAATACATCGTCTAATTTAATACGGCATGTTAAGGTAAATTAAAATTAGCAATTCTGACTGTTTTAAAATTATGTTTTAATTTATTTCGAAATATGTATGAATTAAAATGTATGCTGTTGTTCCTTACATGCTGAAAGAAAATCTATTGTAAACAGGATTTAATATTTTAAATGTAATTTATATTCAATAATGACATCATTTTTAATAAAATTTATTATAAAGAACAAATTTTTTGAATTTGCTGAAGTTTTTGATAAATTTTATATTTAATTTAAAAAAGTTAATTTTATTCAAATGCAATTTTTCTTTAACTTTCTGTTTTTCAATATTAGAGAGTTCACCCGTTCAAAATAATTGCTATTAAAAAAGCCATAAAAGAAGGTAAAAAAAAAGATGTCAAAAAGGAAAAATGAAGTTCATTGGAGAATGTAAAGAAGGATGCTGTGCAATCAACCCTTGAGAAATATGGAACTGATAAATAATATGAGTGTTTTAAAATAAATCAAAAAAGTTTAGATCAACTTGTTGTAAATTTTGTTGTCAATGAAACACAACCTTTATCTATAGTTGATAAACCATCATTTGTGAATTTGATAAAATTAGGCCTTCCCAATGACCTGAAGGTTATTTGCAGTAAAACTTTAAAACTGCGTATTAATAATCTGTATTTATTAATGATAAAAATATTACTTCAACACTTAAAGATATTATGTATGTTGCAACTTCAGCTGACTGTTGGAGAAAAGGTAAAAGATGGTATATTGGGGTGACTTGCCATTGGATAGATCAAAAGACTCTACAGCGTCATTCAGTATCTTAGCATGCAGCCGAATAAAAGGAAGACATGCATATATTGCTTTGGCGACTGCTTTGTCTAAGATTCATACAACCTATAAAATACATAATAAGATAGTTGCTTCAACAACAGACAGTGGCTATAATTTTATAAAAGCTTTCAAATCATATCCTGCTTCCAAAAATTCAGAGAATGATGAGAATAGGGATGACAATAACAATGATAATTTTTACGATGAAAATATAAGTTTGTATAAAATCTTTGACAAAAATATCCATGAACAAGAAGAGAGTGAATTATTTGTTCAGTTACCACAGCATTTTCGATATGCTTGTCATTCACTA
This sequence comes from Hydra vulgaris, assembly GCF_038396675.1. Taxonomy (NCBI): domain Eukaryota; kingdom Metazoa; phylum Cnidaria; class Hydrozoa; order Anthoathecata; family Hydridae; genus Hydra; species Hydra vulgaris. The sequence continues at coordinate 15,173,689 of NC_088921.1, read as the reverse complement.
GACTTAATAGCAAAAAGTGATGTTGAGAAAAAGGTACGGAATTCACCCAGTAATTTTAAAAAAATTTATAGAAAAGCAATAAGTGAGTAAGTGTTCATCTTTAAGGTGTAAACAAAATATGTCAATAAGAGTTGCAGAAAAAATTCACAATAAACTAGATGTTTATTTAAAACACCAAATAAAACAAGATGGAACTGTACCTATGATAGCTTATTACAAATCAAAAAAATTTTGTCAGACTCTAATGGACATGACAAAATGAGCGATATAATAAATTTCTGTGAAATACAAAGATTCACAAATCAAGAAGTTCAATTAATTCAAGAGTACTGTGAAGTAATGACTCCTCTTGTCCAATCATTAGACTTTTTACAAGAAGAAGAATCAATTTTTATGGGGTACTTATTACCTACACTTTAGGCTTAAAAAACTAACTTCTTTGCAACAAAAAAATTAGAGCTTTTGTCGTCCACTTAGTAAAAAGTGGACGACAAAAGTCGTCAACACAATAAAATCTTCAGTTTAAACTCGTCCACTTTTGTCGTCAACACAATAAAATCTTCAGTTCAAACTCGATTTAGTACTATATGGGTAAAAAAAAGAACTGATATCAGCATCATGTTTGTTACCCCAGTTCAAATTATCATGGCTTGATGGTGTCAAACATTTGACAGCTGAAGCCTGTTTAAAATCGTTGTTTGAAATTGTGGATCATAGTTCTAGTTTAGCAACTTGTGAAATTGATACTTCTTCGCGTATAATAATTGCGGGTCCATCTAAAGAAGACTTTCTCTGTTTACCAGTGGACAGCAAATGTATTAAAAGTTCTGGTATTGAGGAGTAAGAATTATGTTTAAAATCACAATCGAAAGAGTTATCTTTATTATTATTATTATACTCAGCAGTTAAGAAGGTTTTTTTAAAACTTATGACACTTCTTCCATCCAGTGCGCCGGTCGAGCGGTTTTTTTCAACAGGTACTAGTGTGATGACTGAAAAAAGATATAAATTGGGATATAAATAAAAGATATAAATACTTGTTATTTGTTATTTATTGTTGAAACAAAATAAAGTGGGTATTTAAAATTTTTTTTGTTTATTTCCAATATTTTTTCCAATAAAATTTTATAATGTTTATGCTTTCAAACTGATATTAGTATATAACTTAAATGTGTCTAAAGTACAGACAGAAGCAGACTAGGTTAGTTGCAGACTGGCCTGGAATGCGATCGCATCCTGGGCCCCTACCGATTGTCAAAAAATAGGCCCCCTAGGTCAATAGTACAAATTTAAAATATGTACTTCTTTGCATATTACAAATCAATATAATTGAAAATCAATACAATTGGAGCTTTTCTATTAACTTCAATGATAATAATGAATTGTCGAAAACAATAATTAATTAAACATTTTGCTTCAATATAAAAAATTGTATTGCAATGTAAAGAAACAATTTTTCCTCGATCACCGGCCAAGGAAAAATTGGTGGCCCTTGGACCCAGTAGCATCCAGGGTCCCCAGTCCGTCTCTAAACTGGGCCGGCAAGAAAGCAGGATATATAAAATATTTCAAAATGATTTTAAAATGAGCACATAAAAACCTTCGCTCTTAGCAATATAATATATTTTAGAATTTAAAATTTTTTAAAAAAAGGAACGAAATTGGAACGAATTCCTTTTTTAAAGGAATTTGGAAAAAGTTCTTTTTTTAGATAAGGAATGAGGATCTGGAACAAGTTCTTATTAAACGAAAAGAACGAGATCCTTTTAAAAAGGAACTTTCCAAACACTGTCAGGGGCAAAGAGAGACACTTTTAGGGAGAATGTTCATAACTTGAGAAGAATCACGTTTCACTATGAACCAAAGAGACCGCCAGGTTCTATGTAGTGGTACTCATATAAAACCTTTTGAACATAAAAGTATTTGTGCTGTAGGTTTTGAAACGTAAGTTTTTAAAATCTGGACAAAGTGCTAAGGGTCAAAAACGGGGCAAAAGGGTAAGCTTGAAGGGATCTTCGGCCCATTTAAGAAATTAAAAGCCTTTTTTTTAAATATTATTAAATTTTCGTTTGTAGTTAATATGTTACATGAAATTTTTTAAATTTTTTAATAGGGAAATTGCGAAAAAAATTATGCATAAATGTTTTTATATATATATATACTTGTTATTTATAAATATCATGTGTATATATATATATATATATATATATATATATATATATATATATATATATATATATATATATATATATATATATATATATTATTGCTCTGTTCTTTGAGAAAATTAAGCACTCTTTATGTAGAATACACTAACTTAATTTACATATAAAAAATAAATATATATACGTATATATCTTATATTGCTGATTTAGGTGAGCAGTGTGACGTCATACTAAAATAGCCTGCTGCCGGGGGCTTCAGTACATACATCGACTGACAAATAGCCTGACTCGCAGCGGAGTGCTGCGACATCGACTGAGGGTTTGGCATGGGCAGTAATTTTTTCATTCATTATTCTTCCTTTTTTTTTTTTCTTTCTAAAAAAACCTGTATCAAGTTATATAAACAAAAAAGTGAACAAATGTTCACATAAATATCCTATAGTATATATGTTCACATAAATATATATATATAAATATATATATTTATGTGAACAATGAAAATGCTATATATATATAAATATATATATATATATATATATATATATATATATATATATATATATATATATATATATATATATATATATATATATATTAGCAAAGTTTCCTAATCCTTGGTTATGGTATTCCACATTTGGCTGTACATGACACAGTAGAATGTGAATTTTTCATGTTGTATTAATTTTTTTATTTAAATTTAATGCAACCTCTTGTGCAGAAAGAAATGAACTCTTTAAATTTGTTATTGCTTCTTTGAAGCCAGGTTGTAACTTGCTAGAAAAACTACTATTTTTTACATTACGAAAATCTTTTAAACACTGAACAATCGGAATCAAACATGTAAACAAATCTAACATTTTTATTTCAAAGTAATCTAAGTTTTCTAACATTTTATTTGAACTGTTTCCATCCCAGCCTTTACCTTAATAGCCTCTATGAATGATATTTTTTGACTTCAGCCAATCATCAAATCCTGGCCAGACATCCAACAAAAAATTTCCTAGCAATGAAATAAAGCCAATTAATAAATGAAGTTCAGGCGGAGGAACTAGTTGCTCAATTAAAGAATCTAGATCTAGATCAATATACAAAATTTGAGGATTAATGCAGTTCATAAAGTCTTTCACGGATGATTTAACTGATTTATTTTCTAAACACTTATTGTACCAATAATCAAAACTGCCAATAGTTAGTTTTGTCCCTGAATCTAATGTGGATATTCCCTCACACCATAACAAGCTTTTTTCCCTGAATGCCCAGATAAGCCAAATAACGCATTTCCACATTTTAGGTTGAAAGCAACATAAAAACTGACACATTGCAAATTTAACTTTTCTATAATTAGCCTCAAATTATAATTAGATTCAGGAATACCTTCAACAATAGCTAGAAATTGTAATCGTTGTACACCAATATTTAAAAACTCATCTGAATCATCATTGTTCTTATGACAATCAAAGATATTAATGATCACTTGAAAAAATGATCCACCGCCATCCAATGAAATTCTTATAAAGGCTGAAGTTGGGTCGAAACCACGTAATTTTAACAAGTCTAGCTCAAAATCTGATGTATTTTGAACATATACAAGATCTCTTGAAATTACATGGCCTATACTGTCAACAAATGCGCACTTCTGTACATAGTAGTAGCTAGAAATATAACCTTCTAATTCAAAAATACGATCAAAAATATTAGGCTCTCTGGATAGTTTACTTCCTTAACCTTTGCGTATAGTAGCAACCATCTTTTTTGTTTTTTTATTTGACAGCTCTAACACAACCTGTAATTGCTTAATTATTTCAAGGGAAAGCTGCTGGATAGAGATTCTTTTTCTTTTTTTCTGGTGTGCCAATTGTAACTTTAAGAGGATTTTCTGCTGTAGATAAACAAAAAGTAGATCCATCAATCAAATTTTTTGAAGCCATTTTACTTTTTATGATTCCAGAAGCAACCTAATATAAGTTGTACTAAAATATAACTTTTGTAGTTAATATTTATGTAATATCACCAAAAACTTCTTTTTTTACCTGCTCAGCTTGAAGAGAACCTAGTAGTAATGCTAATGAAATAGTATTAGTCACTGCACTGGTGGGTTTACAGTTGTGAGGACAACCAGGTGCAAGATACAGTGTCCGACAAAAAAAAGCTTAGATAGACATGCAAGAAAACTCAACTAAATTTCTACAACTGATATAGAAAAAAATAAACAAAAAATTTTTATTTGGTGCGTTGATTCTTAGATTAAAAAAAAAACAAGAAAAAAATGACGAAAATTTGAGAATTTTTATTGAAATAATGAAATAGACCAAACTAATAATTTGTGGTGAAGCCACGGCTTTTGATCACTGCCTTGCACCGACAATGCATACTCTCAACAAGTGATTGTAAGAGTTCCCCAGAAATTTTCTTCCATTGATTTTGAAGAATTTGAAACAACTCTTTATTTTTTCAACTTCTTCATTTTTTGGAGCTCTTGTCTTGATTCCATGATCCAATATACTCCAGAGATTCTCGATAGGGTTCAGATCAACACTTTGAGCTGGCCAAGAAAAAACCACTAATTTTTTGTTCTTCAAATAATTTTTCACATTGTTTGCCGTATGTCTCGGGTCATTATCTTGCTGAAAGACCCAACTTTTATCTTTAAAGAGCTCATTTGCACTAGGTATCGGTTTATGAATTAAGATTTGTTTGTACATTTTACTGTCCATAATACCAGGAATACTGTCCATAATCCCCATACATTCACTTTTTTATCGCGCTTTGCTGTTGGCTGTGTTACTAATGGATCGTAACGTTCATTATGTAACTGCCAAACGCACGAACGTCCACTGAAGCGCAAGCAAAATGGTGACTCATCACTCCATAAAACATTTTTCCATTGTTCGATTGTCCAATTCTGATATTGCTTTGCCCATTGAAGTTTTTTTTTCCGGTTTCTTTCAGAAATAAATGGTTTTTTAACGTTCCAGAAAGATTTAAATTTCCCAATAGAAAGGATCCTTCGAAGAACCGTCCGTTCGTCAACATCCAGTTTAAAATTTCTCTTTATTTCAGCCGCTGTTATCTTTCTATTCTTTCGAACCTCTCTTATAATTAATCTGTCCTCTCTGGCAGTTGTTTTACGCCTTCTTCCGCTCCCTTCTTTCAAAAATCTTCGAATTGCAGTGCACCATCGATTCAATTTTTTTCCAATTTCATTGTCAGTGTATCCAATTTCATGCCATGCCACAATTTGTCTCTTTTCAAACTCAGTGAGTTGTTTTCTTATCTTTTTTTGAGTTGTCTGGCGCATTGTTCGACTTGGGTGCTTTGATAGAAAAAGCGACAATCGAAGCAAGAAAAATAATTCAGGATTACGTTTTCGCTCACAATAACTATTTTTTTTCACAACTCGCCAAAAATTTGTCCGAAATTCGACATGTCAAGCTCTAATTGACAAATAATAAAATGACGTAAACATGTGGTTGTAGTTTGCCCAAAGATATTTCTAGAATGTTAAAGAATCACTATTGAAATGAATTATTTCTTCCCTAAATAGTATTAAAAAATATATATATTGTAACAAATATTTGATTGTCATTCTTTTTTGTTGTAATTTTATGAGAGTTTACCTAAGCTTTTGTCGGACACCGTATGTTTAGCATAAAGAACATAAGCTTGATTCAGATTTAGGTAAATTGATTGTCTCATCTTGAAGAGTGACATTGACACTGGAAGAACTCTTCAAAAGAGTTTTCAACTCTTTTGATGAGTTCTTCCAAAGAGAGGAAGAACAATAAAAATTAGGACTTAAAAATCATTAAATATACCTTGGCTACTTAAGCTCCCCATTTACCACAAGGCGAATCTCCCGTTTTAAGTCTATAAAGATTTCTTCTGCACACAGAACAAATAACTGATGTATAGCATTTATTTCTCATCGAATATCTCGGAAAGATAAACAGCTGAATTTGTTCCTCTAAGTTTTTATTCATATTTTTAATGATCTTTCGTCATACTTTTCCCAGCAACAACAACAAGTAGAATTCATAGTTATTCAAAAAAAATACTAATAGCAATTAGATTAAGCGATTGAACCTACCGAAATTTTTTTTTTTTTTTTTTTTTTTGTAGTTATTTTAGGTGCTCCCAGAAGTCCTTACGGTCTTATCACCGAGCACCGCGGGAGAGCATTTAACAAGAATTTCACGCCTCTTCCGTACCAATGTCGCTTTTTTGGCTATAGCTGGCATCGAACCTAGGACCTCTGGGTTCTGTGCCAGAACTCTAACCACTGCGCCACGGCTGCTCTAAAACTCTTGACCACCGAATTTTCTCATCTAGAAAATATATTAATTTAGTTAAAATAGGGGGTAAATTAAGTAAAATTTTATCTAATAATTGCATTAGTATTCGTTAAAATAAAAATTCAAAACAAAATTTATTTTTATTAAAACTTTTATTATATAATTATTAAAGATGTATAAATTTAGATGTATTATATTAAAAAATAAATGTTATGAAATAAATTTTAAAACCTCTTGTATTAAATTTTTTTAAGCGGTTTCCAGTGGTAAAAAATTTTTTTATTCAATTTTTTAAGTTTGAGATTCGGCAAAAAAATAAAAAATTCTATTGCAATTTTAGAATATAGTTGCATGATTTTGTTCAATTTGTACAATTGCACCATTTCCCTTGACAAATTGAACAAATTTCTTAAATTTTTTTTCTTTTTATTCTTTTTTATATTTTTTTTGTACAGTTTATTGTCATTGTTCTTTTCCAGTAAATTTTTTTTCTTATTGTTCTTTTTTTTTTTTTTTCCTATTATCATTTCTCTCTGTTTATTTTAAGTAAAATTATTTTCTTATATGAAGAAAAAGTTAAAATCTGAGCTTTTTTAGCTAATTTTCTTTTTAGAGGATAAAGTTTTGGAATTTGAAGCATGTCATCAAAAGAACTTAATGAAGTAACAGTGGTCTCTGAACAAGCTTTCAATTGGCTTTTGTTTATCATGACTCATTAATTTTAATGTAGTCAACTCTGGCTGCTGTAAAATTTCATATGCTTTATTAAAAATTTCTCCAAGATTTTCTGTTTGTATTCGTCTTCCTAAATGGTTTCGCATCAAAAATTTTTGGTCACTAAATGACAACAAAGTTATGTCATATTCGCTTAAAGTTTCTATTAAAATTATGTTTTACTTTTACATAAAATTCTGTCATAAAATGATAGCAAGTTTATAAACTTGATATAAACGTTTACTTTGACGATTTATAAAGTTTAAAAACTTGCTATCTAAACGTTTACTTTGGCGATCTTTTTCAGTAACTAGCGTTGTTGCACTTTCCCCGTAAATTTGAAGTTATATACAGTAGAATCTCTCTAATTCGATTTTTATGGGGAAAAATTAAAGTTTGAATTAGACAGATTTTCGAATTATAGAATGTTGATTTTTCTTAAATACATTTCACGGTGACTGCATTTAATCGAGTTATGGAGGTTTTCGAATTAAGAATATTCGAATTAGAGAGGTTGTACTGCATTTCTTAAATATCTTTGAAACAAAGTAATCTGACATAAAAAAAAGAATAATGACAGCTAAAAGATAACAAGTAAATGATTACTAACTCAGTATTATGTTTGTTCTGTGGTAAAAAATGGCAGCGTAGGTGGATTTTTTACACAAAAGAAAAAAAAATTAATTTTGATTTTTTAATCAAATTCACGCTACTCGTAAGCTTTTTATGTCATATTGTAGGAAAAAATTGATAGAAACTACTTTAAAACATTAAAAAAACATGAAATTTGTATTATAATATATTTTTAAAATATCATGAAATTCTTAATATAATAAAACAAAATCAATGTATCATTTCAAAAAAATTTTAAGGATCCAGAAAGCTAGGACATAGGTTACCCTATATCCTAGCCTTCTGGATCCTTAAAAACGGGTCTCTACCAAGCCTAACATTTGTATACATGTCAATTCCACACCGATTATTTCTATACATATCCCTTACTTACTTCAATATTTTTTAATAAAAAATATTGAAATATCGAAAATCCGTGAATTTAATCCGTGAACATTTTAGTGAACGGACGTGTTTATTATTAAACTTAAAAATGGCTAATAAAAGTATTTCAATTACTCATTTAAAAGAAATTATGGATATTCATGAAAACGCAATAATGAAGCTATTTAGCGACAGGATTGATAAACTAGAGAGTAAAATATCAGTTATGCAAGAAGAAAATAAAAATTTAAAAAATGAAGTAAGTGACCTGAAAAAAAGTGTTGAATTTGTCAGTGACAAATATGAAAATTTACTATTGGAAAAAGATGTTTCTAAAAAAACAGCAATGTCATCAGTATATCAACTGAACGACACAAAAATAAATATAGAAAATGATAACGTTATTAAAGATAAGTTGGCTGAACTTGAAGATAGGAGTCGCAGAAATAATTTAAGATTTAATGGTATAGAAGAAAAAGAAATTGAAACCTGGCAAGAAACTGAAAGTAAAATAAGAGAAATTTTAAAAACTAAATTGGGTTTAAATGGTAATATCGAAATTGAGAGAGCCCATAGAGTTGGAAAAAAGATGATGGGTGTTAAAAGAATAAATAGAACTATTGTTGTAAAATTTTTAAACTATATAGACAAGAACGCGATTTTGGATAAGTTCGTAAAGGCAAAACTCTGGAATGAAAATTTGTTTATATATGAAGATTTTAGCGAACGTACTATGGAAATAAGAAGAAAGTTATTCGCGGAAGCAAAGGAGCTACGAAGTAAAGGAAAGTATGCTAAGGTTACTTATAACAAATTATTCACACGCGATTTTAAGTAATTTTTTTTTTTTTTTTAATTCATAGTTATAAAATTATTTAAATTCTGAAATGGATTCAAACCAACTAAATTTTGAGTCAATTTCATTTAACTTTTTTCAAATTAATGATTTTTTACTTGATAATGAATCCGATCCTGACATAAATTATATTAGTGACGCAAGTGCTCTGCAAAACTGCTCTTATTTTTATAACAATGAATTGAAAGATTATCTTAATAGGGATTTTCTTAATGTTATTCATTTTAATATAAGAAGTTTAAAAAAAAACTTTGATACTTTTCATAGTAATATAGAAGAAACTTCTAATATTTTTAACATAATATGCATTACAGAGACTTGGTGCAGTTCTGATGATGTTAAAAACTCAAATCTCTACCTTCCAGGTTTTAATTTGATTTCTTTAGCGCGTAAAAATAAAAAGCGAGGTGGTGGTATTCTTTTTTACGTGAATGAATACTTGCGGTTTATTAACAGGCCAGACTTAAGCATTTCTGATGGCGATAAAAAGGTTTTAAGTATTGAAATTTTAACTAAAAATGCCAAAAATATAATTTTAAGTTGTTGTTATCGCCCACCAAATGGCGTAATTGAGGATTTTAATGCCTTTTTACATAATGATATAATTAAAAAAAGTTCACATGAAAAGAAATTAAACTACATAATTGGTGATTTTAATTTAAACTGTTTTGAATACCACACTAATACTAGCATTAAAAAGTTTTACAATGACATTTTCGAAATTGGAGCGATACCGTTAATAAATAAGCCTACCAGAATATCATCAACATCAGCCTCTATATTAGATAATATAATTACAACTGACGTTTTTAACTTATCTTTAAAAAAAGGTATTATTAAAAGTGACGTCTCTGATCACTTTCCCATTTTTTTCTCCATAAACACAAACATCAAAAAAATTCTACACCATAATAAACCTTTCATCAAACGTTTTTTTACGGAAGCGAATTGCTCTGCTTTTAAGGATCAATTATCTTTACTTCATTGGAAACATATAGATTCTAATGATGCTAATTTAGCTTATAATTTGTTTTTAAAAACATTTTTTGAAATTTATGATATTAATTTTCCTAAACATAAAATACTAAAAAAAAAAAATATTTCACGTCACCATGGATTACAAAAGATCTCAGAAAAAGTTCTAAAGTTAAGCAAAAGTTGTATATAAAGTATTTAAAAACGAGAACATTAGAAAGTAAAACAATTTATAAGAACTACGCTGAAAAATTTGAAATGCAAAGAAAAAATTTAAAAAAAAGATACTACATAAATTTACTAGAAAAATATAAAGATAATTCAAAGCAAACATGGCAAGTTTTAAGAGAAATTAAAGGCAGTAAGAAATTGAAAGCTAGCTCTTTACCTAAAGCTATTAAAATTGATAATAAAATATTTGATGATCCAGGAGTGGTAGCTAATAAAATGAATGAATTCTTTACTTCAGTTGGACCAAATTTAGCAAAAAAAGTTTCAAACATAAACAAAACAATAAACAGATGTAGTTTTCCTTTAATATCTTATCTAAATTCTTTTGAATTGTCTTTTGATGAATTTGATAGAGCTTTTAAAATGCTAAAGTTAAATAGAGCAGTCGGTCCTGATGATATCAATGGAAACATTGTCATTGATTCATATGATATCATAAAAAATATCCTTTTTAAAATATTTAAATGTTCAATTCAACAAGGAATTTTTCCTGATGAATTAAAAATAGCTAGAGTTTCACCAATATTTAAAGGTGGAGACTTACTTAATGTTAGTAATTACCGTCCAATATCTGTTCTCTCTGTTTTCTCAAAGAATATAGAGAGAATTCTTTATAATAAAATTTTTAATCATCTTTCTCAAAATAATATCCTATACAAAAATCAATATGGGTTTAAAAAAAATAACTCCACTGAACACACTATACTCCAAATAACACAATATATTACTGAATCATTTGAAAGTTCCAAATTTACTTTAGGCATTTTTATTGACTTATCTAAAGCCTTTGATACGATAGATCATAAAATTCTTTTTAAAAAACTTAAATATTATGGAATCTCTGGCAATGTTTTGAAGCTTTTAAAAAGTTATTTAAGTAATAGAAAGCAATTTGTTCACTATGACGTATCATCGAAATCAAACTTGTTAGATGTAACATGCAGAGTTCCTCAAGGGTCTGTCCTAGGACCTCTCCTATTTCTCATTTACATAAACGATCTTTATGAAGCATCTAATTTAATGACAATTATGTTTGCTGACGACACGAATTTTTTTCTATCTCATAGTAACATAATTACTCTATTTCAAAGTATGAACATAGAATTAATTAAAATTTCAGAATGGTTTAAATTAAATAAGCTTTATCTTAACTTTGAAAAAACAAAATGGTCTCTTTTTCATCCATACTACAAAAAACATCTTCTACCAAGTGAATTGCCTGCTCTTTTTATAGATGACATTCAAATTAAAAGAGTAACGGCTACAAATTTTTTAGGGGTTTTTATTGATGAAAATCTGACATGGAAAAAACACATTGAAAACTTATCCTCTAAAATTTCCAAAATATAGAAATACTATTTAAAATAAGAAGCATGCTAAATAAACATACTTTAATTCAGCTTTACCACTCTTTTATTCATTGCCATCTAAACTATGCTAATGCGGCTTGGGGTAGTGTAAGTAAAACTAAATTAGAACCACTTTATCGCCAACAGAAACATGTTGCACGACTTATTAATTTTAAACATCGATTTTATCATGCTAAGCCTCTTTTAAACGAAATGAATATTCTTAATATATATCAACTTAATATTTTTAATGTATTGTGTTTTATGTTTAAATGTAAGTCTCGCACATCTCCAATTTCTTTTCACAATTTAAATTCTTTAAAAGTTAAAAATAAATACAATTTGCGTAATGAAAATTTTATTCTTCAACCAGTTTTCAAAACTAATTTTGGTAAATTTTGTATTTCATTTAGAGGAGCATTTTTATGGAGCAAAATAGTGTTAAAACATTTTGATTTCTCTCATGAATCGAACTTTTTCTTATTTAAAAGAAAATTGAAAGAAACTTGTTTCTCAGTTGAAAACATTCTGATATATTTTTAAGTTTGTTTTGTTTTTTATTAATACTCTTAGGAAATATTTTATCGTAATTTATATATACGAAATCTTTTATCTTAACTTATATATATGTATATATATATATATATATATATATATATATATATATATATATATATATATATATATATATATATATATGTATATATATATATATATATATATATGTATATATATGTATATATATATATATATATATATATATATATATATATCTATATATATATATATGTATATATATATATATATATATATATATATATATATATATATATATATATATATATATATATATATATATATATATATATATATATATATGTATATATATGTATATATATATATATATATATATATATATATATATATATATATATATACGTATATATGTATGTGTATTTGTGCGTATTATTTGTCTGTGTATATATATATATATATTGATGTGTAAGTATATTTATTTACATGTTTGTATGTTTAAATATGTATAAATAATTATATTTGTATTTATGTGTGAATATTTGTCTATGAATTATTAAAGGATTATTTATTATTTAAAATCTGTTTAGGCGGTTCTCGATGACAAGATCTTATGACCTTCTGCGAGTATCCGCGTTCTTGTTGTAACGTTAACAATATTGTAATTCTGACTATACGTATTTTATTCATTCTTATATTGTAAAACTTATTTTGAATAAATAAAAAAAACAAAAACAAAAAAATAAAATAAAACAATTTTGTTCTGAAAGGAAACTTTAAGAGCAAAAAAATTAACATACGCACATTTTCCGCATACGTATCTTATAAGAGATTTATAATTAGGTTTGTTTTTCTGCTAAATCCATTTCATTGATAGCTCAGTGGTAAAGTGCGCTGTCATCAGTGTTGTTTTGGGGTGTTTTGCGTAATAAATTTTGATATTTTTTTAATCTTGCTTATATATTTATAGCAAAAAAATAATAATATAGCAAAAAAGATTTCTAAAATTTAAAATAAAATTTTAAAGGTTTCTCATTTTATAAATTTATTATACGCATTTTATAGATATATTATGCCTGCGAACTCAACATATCGCGACGTTAGAATTATCTTGTTCTCCACTTTTTGAAAAAATTGAGTTTTTAAAATATTTGAATAGTTTTGCACTATGTTTTTCTATTTTATTTATATTGAAAACATACAAAATTTTTAATACGGTGTTGCATGCCATTTTGCATTGTTCTATCTCCTAACTAAGCTAATCTTATTCTATCTCCGATCAACCAATTATATATTTAAAATTAAATGCTGCACGGAATAATTTTGTTGTTTTTGAATAGTTGTAACATTTTAAGTACTGAATTTTTGATATATGGACTTCTCGAAGAAAATGTGATCAAATTTGAGGTTTTTTTAACTTAAAACGTCATAACTTGGTCAATTCTTATCGAAATACATACAACTAGGTATCAAAAAATAGGTTCAACATAGGGCAATATATATATACAAAGGGTGTACAAAGGGCGCTAGAGTGGCGTCTACAAAACTTTTTATTATAATGAAAAATGTAGATTTTTTAAAAGAAAATATTATTATTTAATTGAAATTCATAATTTTTATTTATATTTTTTAATTTATTCTAACAGGGTACCATCAAATATGACTTGGATACTTTAGGTTGATAGGCTAGAAGTCCTTTTGGCTTTGGGCGCACTCTCTGACCCAATATCAAGATTATTAATTTGTATCTTCATATAAAAATGCACGCAATTTAGTATCAAAAGAAAGAAAGGTTTTAGGGATAAACGTGAAAAGGGAGCAAGAGGATATTGTTCGGAAGCTCTACACCTCTTGGGTAGGGTGAGTTAAAACTTAAATATTACTTTTTTGTAATAATAAATAGTATTTATAAAAAACACAAATTTTTCATAAAAAAATCAAACTCAGCTTAATACAAAAATTAATATACAAAAAGATTATTTACAAGTATCAACTTAATAAATATATACAAACACACAATACATCAACGTAATAAATATATACATACACACCTATCAAGAAGTGTATATAGATTCAGCTAAGTGAATCTATATAAACTTATTAATAAGTATATTTATAGTTGTTAATAACTACATTCTTGATTCATCTGCCATCCCTCTTCCATCATCAGGCCCATATGCGAAAGGCCCTTTTTGATTTAGGCCCAGGTTGGCTTTGGCGCCAAACCAAGAAATCACTCCTAGACAAGTCTATATTTAAAACAAAAATATTAAATGAGTGTTCGAAAAATTAAAATGAAAAACAAAAATTAAAACACAGTAAAAAACTTTCCAAGGAGGTCTTGGTTTTCACTCTGGGTGCAAGATGGCAGTGATGACGTGGATGAAGCTAGTAAATTTAATTTTTAAAATTTTTAATATGAAATAAGTTTAATAAAATTACAAAAAATAGTGTTCATTTAGTAAAAAACCATTAAAAAAAACAAATTTACAACATCATTAAGATATATCAACCAAGTTCCTCCCTTTTGCGCCTCTTACCTCCTTTAGTGTCTAGAGTGTCTTTAGTGTAATAGAAAGTGAGAAATACCTTTTATATGGTCGCTTCAATACAACTTGCACAGCATCAAGACAAGCAGAAGTCATTTTTTTAAGCTGGTTATCAATGAAGCTTATACGAGTTTTAGTGGTTAGCAATGCAGCAAATATTGATTTTAAAATGTTAGGGGCAAGAGTATTCCCAAAAAAATTTATTTTTCTGCAAAACCGAGCAGCTGAATTAGATTTACTATTTTTAATTACTAGCAAAACTTTTTTTCACTAATTGACTACTAGAAACATGACCAAAAGTTGCATCGTCACCTAAAACATAATACTTTTCCATTCAACGCTCAGTTGGGAGTTTTCCATGATATCTAGGAATATGATTTGAAGTCGATTTCCATGATATCTAGGAATAATACTTCGTAATAGATCGTTTTCGTTTAAAAAATTTACAAATCCTTTTGGATCACCTTTGGCATCTATAAACCTCATTTTGTTCATGGCTAAAATAACTTTAACTGCCATTCAATCATTTCCAAATAACTAACAACTGTCACACTCAAGAAAACATTCAAGCGACATAAAACTGCACACTCAAGCAACATGAAACTGCAATTGTGTCAAGAGAGTGCAAATGGCAGTTTAGCTCATTCAAATTCTTGAGCCAGGTTGCACAAACTTTGCATATATTAAGATGGTTGACTGCAACTCTGTCTGAGATTGTGTTAGATAAATTTTCAATAATCGAGTTATGACATTCATCAAAGCTACTTTGGTAAAAATCTGAATAAACAAATGCCATATAATCAATTGAAGTGCATATATGACTTTCATAATCAAATGCTGTTCCTCCTGGTAACTGATCTAGAGCAAACACAAGACATTTATCTTGAGATGTTAAGTTAATGATATTAATGTGGACACTTTCTTGTGTTGTAGCATCAAACCCAAGAGTAGAATTATTATTATGCATATCCCACTCTGCTGCTTGCAAATCTGGAACACTGCCAAGTTCACGAGCTCTTTGCTCAGCAGTACTTCGATGAGGAATATTATTAAAAATAACACCCATATAATACCCTATTTTGCTCATAAGATATGGAATGTTACTTGTTGGTTATGTTACACAACAGCATATTATAAATTATTATTCTTATTTGTAATAGATATATTTTTTCATCTTCTGGCTTAATTACATTTCTTTCCTCTTTAATCTGGAGCAAATCATTCTCCAAACTAGCAAAAACCCTGTTACTTGTAAAAAACAGCAGCATTATGCTTAGTTTTGAGTTGCCTTAACTTATGCTTTCCATTTAATTTCAAAGCTTTTTTTTCAGCTTTAAAGTGACGAATCTGTTCACTGTAATTTTATTTTTTGTGTGCGTTTTTTCAGATCTGGTATTTCTGCCTTTAAAGCTTTTATTATTTTTTCTTTTTTGTTTAACATTTTGTCTTAGAACACGTAATTGGTTTGGCATGCTGTTTAATTCAGCTTTATAAGTGCTAACTTGTTCCAACATTATTTGTAAGAGTTAGCTTTTTTTGGTTTAATAGGGCCTAATTTCTCTCTCAATATATGTTTAGTTACGTCTCCTTCACTATAACCTAATGCAGATGTTGATGTTCAACTATTTAAAGGAGATAAAACATTCAAATTGGTATATGAAACATCTGAGAAGCCTGATGATAATACAATATTAGACAAACTTGATATATGGCTTAAAAAAGCTTTATTGCAAAGTTCATAAAAACGCTTACTGTCCTCAGCCCTGTTATAATTTCTAGACCAATTCAATGATTTATTTATGAGACTTCTAACCTGATTTTTACATGTTTCTATCTTAAAATATCTAGTGACTTGTTGAGATGTTTTGAGAAACGAATCCCTATTTTTTGTAAATAATAATGTCCATTTCTAAAAACTGTATTACACTCTGTATTATAGTCAATACTTATTTGCAACAATTCAAAATTAGCAGTTAAATACTTTTTGCATTCACTATAAAAAACAAACTTTGTTTTTAACCCCATGATAGCAGAAAAAAGTTTAATTTTTATAAATAAAATATAATATATTTAAATAATGGTAAATATAATGAAATTAAAATCCTCCTCACTGCAAGTGTATCGCATTATTGAAGATTAAAAAGTTATCTAATTAGAGTATAATGTAAAGGGGTCTGAGTATGCTATTTTTCAATGAAATTTGGCAGGTAGTAAGAAAAAAGGTTATTAAAGGTGAGAAAATATATTTGAAAAATGAACCAGCATTTCTTCGATATATACTTGATGTCCAAACAACAACCAAATTTTACCTAATTGGAGTAGAGTTTTAAAGTGTCTGAGTATACTTTTTTTTCAATGAAATTTGGCAGGTAGTAAGAAAAAAGTTTATTAAAGGTGAGAGAATATATTAGAAAATTGAACCAGCGTTCCTTCGATATATACTTGATGTCTAAAAAACAAGCAAACTTTTAACAACAATAAATTCGTAATAAATAAAATTTTCAAAACTCAAAGAAATCCATGTAAAATTAAAGTTTCATAATTCTAGTATTCAAAAAATATTTATGTTGATACATACTTCTAAATAATAACAGAGCAAAACAAGTTCATACCATGCAACTTTTCAACTATTTTGAAAAAGCGTGTCACAGAATTTGGCCGAAAAAACGGCTTTGTAAAATCCGGATTTACCTACTCATAGGTCACCCCATAGTGGAGTATCTAGGAAACGCAAGGCTGATACGAGTACTTGGAAACAAAATATAAGGAAAATGCAACGTCAGTCGGGTAAAGCTTATTATACAAATTCGTAAAGTAAACAAGTGCCAAAAAGTTCGTTTATCGTAACGCTAAAAAGTTGCAGAAGTTGTAAATTCAAATGCTCTACTAATATAACTGAGATTGAACGTCAAGTTATATTTGGTAAAAGACATTTCTATTTAAAAACTGCTGGTGAAAGTTCGAGAAGAAAAATTATTATAGCTTCTTTGTTTTTAAAACACAATATAGCGTTAGTAAATCCTACCATCTTTCAATATTGAATATAGTAGCCAAAGAATTTTTTACTTTCATAAAATTTAATAAATGCTTAACTACTGGAATGCCAATGCAATCAAAATTGGGAAGACATGTCAAAAAAAAGCCTACAACAAGATTCTAAAAAAGTTGTACAAGACCATATAAACCTTTTCCCAAGAATTGAGGCTCATTATTGCATGAAAAAGACACATAAAGAATATATGGAAGGATCAATATATGTAAATTGTATGATCTTTTAAAAATAAATAGTGATGAAAATGACTATACACCAGTAAAAAAACATATGTTTCGTTATATCTTCAATCACGAGTTTAGCATAGAATTTCAATAACCAAAGAAAGATTTATGTGACACATACTATGAATATTGCAACATTGTTAATGCATGCAATGAGTAGACAGATAGTTTCAATAAGCACATAACATCAAGGAGTGATACCAAAACGGAACGTGAAAAGTCAAAATGCTGATCCTAAGACTGCAATTGCTTGTATTGATCTCAAAAATGTTTTAAATTTGCCTTGAGCTAATATTGGAAACTTTTACTACAAACTGAAACTTTCAAATTTTAACTTAACTGGTCATTGTTCACTTAACAAGAAATTTTATTGCATCCTTTGGCATGAAGCTATGGCTGGTCGTGGAGGAAATAATCTTGCCAGTCCTGTAACGTGTCTGTTTCTGAAAATCATAGATGACCTTGACATAAATAAGTTCATACTTTGGTTCGATTCATGTCTACCACAAAACCACAATTGCTTCATGTCAGCAGCTTAATGTGAATTTAATATACGCTACCCACAAATAAAAGTCATTGAACAGAAATTGTGTAAACCAGGTCACTCCAGCATTTAAGAATGTGATAACATTCATAGTCATACTCATTTAAATTGAAAAATCTCTCTGTGCTGCAGTAATATTTAGTCCACTTGGACTAGAAAGAGCTATTAAAAATGTAAACCATAAAAACTATTCTCTTTTTATCAAATGTAATCAATAGATGTGAAGATTTTAATAAACAAGAGTTAAAAATCTTGTTTATTAAAATGGAATGTCATACCATGCTTTTTTTAAAACCTCGTTTTCAGATAATTATTCACAAGCTTGCATTAATAAGTCTGTCAAGCGAGCAGCATCAAGCATTACTGCCAAACGATTAAAGACAAATATACCAATGGCAGCTTGCTTACGTGCTCCTTTTCAGTCTTTATCTACTGAAAAAGCCAATGATATTTCCACATATTAATACATGTCAGCTGCTGATATTGCATTGTACAAAGCAATTATAAAGTGAACTTTTTTTGTACATGACTTTCTCTGTTATTTATTTAGTATTGATATATAAAACATATAATTATTATTATTTTGAAATCTTGGTAAAATTCCTTGTTTAACTTATTATTTATAATAGTTTTTAATAAATAGTTAAACTCTTGCAATGGAATCACAGGTATAAAAAAAGTAAAATCTTGTTCATCTTGCATGTTGTTTGTAATTAGATTAGTTTAATTGTTGTGTTAATATCTGTAATAATTAAATAATTGATGGAAAAGAGGGTGGAAAAATAAGGGCATTAGCGTAATTTTTATAAGTTTTTTTTATTTAAAAATAAACAACGGAACCATCATAAAGCTAAAGAAAAACTTTAATTCGCAAATAATTTTTTCAATTTAGCAGCAAACAAACTCTAACTTTGACATCGATTTTCTCAGTTTGCAAAAAACTGAGAAAATTGATGGACTTAAAACAAGATAATTTTAACGTCAAGATATGCTAAAGACGTTTACACATACAGACGTTTGTACGTAACGCTATACAAACAAAGAAGATATTAGACCAAGGAGTTTTTTTAAAATATTTAAACAAACTTTTATTACTAGATTTTTACCCCAAAGTGACGTCACATACGCAAAAAAATTGTTGCTTTAACGCTTTACGAAAAAGCCTTGACTATCCATTTTTAATGGTTTTAAAAGCAGATGACATAGTTTTAGCAATCAGAAATTATTAAGAGAGGGGCAAATCTAAAATAGAAGTTTCAAATATTGCACTTGGATGAGACAATATGTTTCGTGTTTTTTCAATATTGTCAATTTTTTTAAATATAATAACATACCTACAACAAATCAAAACAAAACAGCTTAAGCAAAAAAAAGACTTGCAATTATTAGAAAAATTTACTTATATTACATTCGATCCTGAATAAGACGTTATATAAGTGGATTTCATGCATTTTATAAACAATATACATAAAAAATAACATAGTTGTTTATATATATACAACAATGTTAAAAAAAAATTAGTTTAAATTTAAATTAAAAAATGATTTATAGAATGATTCTTTGCAAACACCAACACGCTAAATTGTGCACTGAACTGCAGGTATTTTTAATTTTTTTAGTTTAGTGGCTTTTGTTAAGAGCTTTTAACACGCTGGTAATTTTTCTATGTAATTTCTCCCACTTGCAAGTTTGTTTGAAAAAAGAACTGGTTGTCTATAATCTAGCTTTTAAATTTAGATATAAAATTTATCAAAAATATTTGAGTCGTTTTCGTCAATTTTAGTATTTAGTAGTTTAAGGGTATAGAAATTAGCCATTTGGGTTGAAAGTTTCCCGCACGTTTATACCACCATATTAGTTTTTCATTCAAAGTGGCGTCCTCCCAACCTGAAAGAAATGGTAAATTCTGGATAAAGACTTACCTAAGACTTTCATCATTTTAGAGACAGTGGTTAAAAAAAGAAATGGAATTTCCGAAAGACTACTCAATGGGAAGTGAAATAGACTCAGAAAGTAAAGAGAATGTTGGGAAACGCCTGGTTTTGGCTGGGCCGATGCTAGATGACTATTTAAAAAAAATAGGGATTGCAATGCTCTCCAAACTGACCAGAAATCGTTTAACAGATCTTTTTTCATCAATTAAATTATATATTCCGTGGCAAATAATGAGGTTTATGGCAGCAATTTTTGAGAGCTATGGAGGAAGCATAGACTTTCGCCAATAAAAAACCTTTAATAGGTACGAGAGTAAAAAATTTCAAATTGTTTGAATACTATAATGTCATATATCATTAGAAAGAGGATTATTACAGTATTTTAAAGGTAAAAAGATTATTATAATCGAGCAATTGGTTCAAAAGTTATGACGGTTTAAGTACCGATTTTTCTACATATGGATTTGTTGAAGAAACTGTGGTCAAAATAATATTTTTCTTCACTTAAATTTTCATAACTTCGCTAATTCTCATCGAAATACAAATATCTTGGTGTCAAAAGATAGGTGTAAGAGCGGGCTACAACTTCATGTTAAACTCTAACCACCGGGTGCATAGGATGGACAGAGGGGGCACCAAATTACCACATCGCACGTATAAAACTGAACACTTTTTTCAGAAAAAAAGTTTTTTAAAGACATAAGCAATATAAATACACAAAATAGTTGTTTTAAATTTATAGTAAACCACCAAAACATATGAGAGGTGTATGTTAGCATTAGAGGTGGGTGTGGTGGCGATGGTTTGATACACCCTAGGATAAAAAAAGACTTGATTTTATAAATATTTATATCTTTAATAAAATAAGTAAAATTAGTACGCAATATAAAATTATGTTATACAATCTTACGTATAAAAATGGTGTTTCTATTACGAAAGGGGCGTATGCCCACCACTTACCAGCCCCTAATATCAAAAAATGTTTCAATTCTTGAAATATCTGATTGAATATAAAGTACAACAATAAAGAAGTAAATAACATATTCCACTAGATTAAAAGACACATTAGTAGTGCATCCATGGCCATGAGAAAGGAGTACAAGGGAGGGCGTATCCAAATATGTCATTAGAAACGGGCATTCTAATGCCCCTTCCACTTCTAACCAAAAATTATTATTTAATTGGATATATGTTACTAAAAAAATTATACAACTACTATTGTGGAGCTATAAGTTAATTGGTTGTAAAAAACATGTCATCTTTTTAACCAAGTATAGCAAAAACCTATAATAAAATCTTTCATGTGATTATTACATTAACAATTAAAATTATTGTTATGATTAAAATGATTAATTCCAGAAATGAAACTATATTTTAATCATTTTTAACGGTAGACACCACGTGAAGGTAAGCCAGAGCTGTCTATCAAAACATTTAACAAGTCACAACACTTGCAGTATTATTTATGCAAGTCACAACACTTGGTGTATTATTTTTGCAAGTCACAACACTTGCTGTATAATTTAGGCAAGTCACAACACTTGCTGTATAATTTAGGCAAGTCACAACACTTGCTGTATAATTTAGGCAAGTCACAACACTTGCTGTATAATTTAGGCAAGTCACAACACTTGCAGTATTATTTATGCAAGTCACAACACTTGCTGTATTATTTTTGCAAGTCACAACACTTGCTGTATTATTAAGGCAAGTCACAACACTTGCTGTATAATTTTGGCAAGTCACAACACTTGCTGTATTATTTAGGCAAGTCACAACACTTGCTATATAATTTATGCAAGTCACAGACCTTGCTGCATTATTTATGCAAGTCATAACACTTCCAATACATTTTTGGCAAGTCGCAACACTTGCAGTGTTATTAAATTAATTAAATTGTAACTCAACGAAAACAACATCAGCAGCAAGCTGGATCTTTTTCATGCAATAGTCAACAGCTTCATTATCAGTTTCATCATCTTTCCAGTTAGAAATGGTGTCATTTTTTCTTTTAATAAATTTTTTTTACTCTGCTGCTATATAAAACACTTTTGCATGTCTTTGGATGTTCTAGTTTCATGTTCTAGTTTCTTCCAAACAATTCTATCTGACATCTTCTAAATCAAATAGTTGGTCATTGGACAAGTGCTTATATGATTTAATAATTTCGCCATAAATCAATTTAGATAGGTCGGGCTCTAACTTTTTTTTTTCTTTTCCATCCATTTTTTGGCGCTTGATTTTTTGTCTTTTGCAAATCTCATCTCCTGCTTTGCATCGATGCAATAAAATTATTAAATTAATCAAAAGTATTAAATAAAGTTGAATTCCTTCTGGACAAAACAAGTGCAACTCGACGAAATGTCGAAACCAAGCTGTATTTCCCTATCAATATTTCGTGGCGAGTCCTTTGTTGTCGATCACAGCCTTGCATCTTCGAGGCATAGAATCGATCAGGTGATCAATGAAACTTTGTGGAACCGCAGCCCAGGCCGTTTGGATTTGTTCAAACAGTTGATCCTTATTACGAAAACCTTCACAATAAATTCTGCGGTTGACAATCTGCCACAGGTTCTCGAGAGGGTTGAGATTTGGAGATTGAGGCGGCCAATCCATCACCGATAGGTGGTTTTCTTGAAACCACTGCTTAACTGCTTTTTCAATGTGTTTCGGATCTTTGTCTTGCTGAAAAACCCATTTTATTGTCATATTCAATTCAGCATGAGGTAACATAACATCTTCAAGGATATTTTTATACATGAAACGGTCCATTATTCCATCGTTTTGATGTTTCGGACCTAGACAAGCAGAAAGTAACGTAAATCGAGTCGCTTTCCGGCCGGTCGACGTACACGCCAAATGCCATCGCTCCCAATGATGTTGAACTTCGATTCATCACTGAACAGGACAGTTCTCCATTTCTGCACATTCCAGTCATTATGAGATGTAGCAAACAGGATCGTTTTCTTCTGGTTTTATAGTGAAATCAGCGGTTTCTTTGCAGGGCATCGAAAAAACAAACCGGCATCAACAGCACGTCGTCTAATTGTTCGGTCCAATATAGGCAGCTCTAATTGCTTTTGTATATCGACTGATGATATCCAGGGATCTTTCATGACGGATCTGATGATCATAGAATCCTCTCTAGAAGTGGTGGAACGCGGTCTTCCACCTTTGTTATCTGCTGCCAACTTCCCTGTAGAATGATATTTGGAACTTAGTCTTGATACGGTCCATTTTTTCACGCGATATTTATTACAAATATTTTTTAGTGACATTCCACTTACGTAATCGCCAATGATTTTATTTCATAGTTCCAATCCAAGACTGTCGGGAGCCATTTTTGCACTTGAAGTCATAAAAATAATAAAAATAAATAATCACGCTTCTCAAGGCTTATCGTGTTACATTTGCCTTGTAATGATACAATAATGCTCTGTGGAACACAACGTCTTGGTTGGATTTGGACTGTATTGATGTAATGAAACACTTGTTGTATTTCACTTCTTGTATTGATGTTCTTCGATAAAACACTTTGATAAAACTCACTTCGATAAACTGTCTTGATAATACTGACTGATTGACTTCCATATACTGACTGAATTACATGTCGATTTACATGTCTCTTATATAGTAAAATGAACCTGTGTGAACCTGTTCTGGAAGATTCTAGATGCTTCTTTTCGATGCTTCTCGAAGCTTCTGGATGCGTCTGGATGCTTCTGAATATTTCTTGATATTTCTGGATGCTACTGGATGCTTCCAGATGCTTCTTCTGGAAACTTCAGGAAGCTTCTGCATGCTTCTGAAAACTTCTGGATATTTCCTTTAATTATTAAAAAACTTCCGTTGACACAAACCAGACTTAAGAAAATGGAACAAACCAAAAAAGTCGCACTTGTTTTGTCCGCTACAAAATGGCACTTGTCAACGAAATTCTGCCCGTGTGCTGTCACCTGTCAGCTGATTGCTCATGTCATGGCATGCTATGACTCCAGACTCCTGAACTGTTTGCTGTGGTAGTATAGTTCGTTTCGTTTTTAAGACATGTAAAATTATGAACACTTTTTAGCGTTCGATGTTGGTTGCAAATGTTTTGTCCAATACTGTATATATATATATATATATATATATATATATTTATATATTTAAACAACTTTAAAAAGTATTCTACAACAAGCCATTATACTAATATATATATATATATATATATATATATATATATATATATATATATATATATATATATATTCATATATATATATGTATATATATTCATATATATATATATATATATATATACATATATATATATATATATATATATATATATATATATATATATATATATATATATATATATATATATATATATATATATATATATATTCATATATATATATATATATACATATATATGTATATATATACATATATATATATATATATATATATATATATATATATATATATATATATATATATATATATATATTATATATATATAATAAAAATAACTACTGAGCTATTAGATAGTGGCCTAATAATAATTTAAAAACAGTTAAATAAATTTTTTATATAAAATTAATTTATATAAAAATAACTTATTTATTACTTATAAAATATAATCTAAAGGCACTCCTTATTAAATAAAGACAACGTTTAAACTCTAAATTAGATATGATTCTTAACTAATTTGATTCAAATCTAATTTATATTATGAATATGATATGAAATACTATGTGAACCTTTATTTTCTTTCTCCATTTTGACAAAATTTTTGTTTCTAAATGAAATATAAAATTTAAGTCTTATTTTATTATTTACTGAAAATCGTTTTTATAAAACAATTTCTTTTAAATTTACAAATTTTTTAATCTTATTTTTACTATAAAGTATCTAGGTTTATAATATCAGTTTATGACATAAGCCAAATTTTGCTAATAATATTAGTAATATGAATGTTAAATATAATAAAATATATATATAAAAAAAAATCAATAGACCCCTCTGTCTCCCGCGCCATCATTAGGGAAAATGTAAATTAGGCAACAAAAGTGCAGCAAACTTTATATTATCATCATTTGTTGTCTTCTTTTGAAATAAAGCATTCCAAAATGACAGTTCTAAAACATGATGGTGACATGCAAGCCAGAGATGAGATGAAATTTTAGAAAGAATTATATACAATAGAACATACAATTACCTTAATCTAAATAAACTTCTATATAAAAATCAATTCGGTTTTAAAAAAAATTGTTCAACTGAACAAGCCATTACACAGTTCATTCGTGAAATTTCCAATTCATTTGCTAGATCACAATATACACTAGGTATTTTCATTGACCTATCAAAAGCATTCGACACGGTCGATCACAAAATTCTACTTAAGAAACTCAAATTTTATGGAATTAATGGGAAATTAATAAAATGGTATAAAAGTTATTTGACATATAGAAAACAATTTGTTTTTTGTGGAGATTATTTTCAAAATGAAAAATTAATTGACATAAAATGTGGTGTTCCACAGGGTTCTATTCTAGGCCCACTTTTGTTTTTAGTCTATATAAATGATTTAAATAAAGCTTCTCACCTTATGAGTATCATTTTTGCGGACGATACTAATTTATTTCTGTCAAACAGTGACATTTATGAGCTTTTTTCAAATATGAATAAAGAACTCAATCACATCTCCAACTGGTTTAAGTGCAACAAGTTAACTTTAAACATTGACAAAACAAAATGGATCCTTTTCCACTCCCTCGCAAAAAAGCGTTTTTTACCAAATAATTTACCTAAACTTTTCATTGATAAAATTGAAATAAAAAAGGAGTCGGTCACAAAATTTTTAGGCATTTACATTGATGAAAATATTACATGGAAGTATCATATCGACTTTATTTCTACTAAATTGGCCAAAAGTATTAGAATTCTATATAAGGTCAGATACTATCTAAATAAACAAAATTTAATTCAACTCTACTTCTCATTTATACATAGCTATATAAATTATGCCAATATTGTTTGGGGAAGTACCTCTAAAAGTAAGTTACGAAATATCTACCATCGTTAGAAACACGCAATGCGTTTAATATGTTTTGAAAATCGTTTTTCTCATTCTAATATTTTGTTTAAAAACGTTAAGGCACTTAACGTTTACGAACTCAATGTCTATAATATTTTATGTTTTATGTTTCGTTGTAAAAGTGAACAACTATTGTACATTTTTAAAGACCTTTTTACCCATAAAGCTATAAACAAATATACTTTACGAAATAAAAATTTAATAATAGAACCGTTTTGTCAAACGAAGTTTAATCAATTTTGCATAAACTATCGAGCACCGTATTTATGGAACAAAATTGTTGTTCCAAATTTTGATTTGTCAATTTCGTTTTCTGTTTTTAAAACTAAATTAAAAAACTTTATTCTTTCTACTGACAATATATATATAAATATTTTTGAAATGTAAAACTATTTTCTGTTTTTGTTTATTCTACCTTGTTAATAATTATTAAATCAATTGTATTTTTATTATATTATATATACACGTTTGATATACTTTATATGGTTCTGACGACAAGATCTTTTGGATCTTCTTTCAGATACCAAGTTTATGTACTGTTATATTGTTATATTACGATTAATAATTGTAAACTAAAAAAAAAAAAAAAAAAAAAAAAAAAAAGATGCGTTTTCATGGATTTGGTTTTCTCAAGAACAATTACCGCTCCGTTTCTCACTCCAATATTACAAACCGTTGTATAAAAAATTTAGGCAACACCATTTTTCTTAAGATCCCATTCTTCTAAATCAGTGGTGCCCAAACCACTGCCCACGGGAAAAAAAATGCTAGCAGAGACAAACATCCATATTGTTTAACTTGCCCGTTAGACAATTTGGATAGTTAGGAGACAATCATCTTGGTAATGTGATTATATCTACCTCAAAAATCAATCCAGAAATCAAAAAACTAGTTTCAGACGGTCAAGTTTACTTTTATAAATCCTCTACAAATAGAAATTTCTGTACCAGATTAAATAGGTTTAATATATATAAAATTTTTATATATTAAACCTATTTAATATAAAAAAACAGTTAAATAGTCGAACTTTTTACCAGATATTTGCTTCATGAGTTTCCCATCCCAGTGATGAGTTAAATAAATTGATTTAACTTTTCTTTTAAATTCTGAAATTATACTTCTTGACTTAATTTGCCTATTTAGCTTACGTAATCTTCTAATTGTTTTTATTGAAATGACCACTTCTTTAGCTTTAACACCACCTAAAAACATATTTATGAGTTTTTTATGTTTCTCAAAAATAAAAGCAATTTAAAAACAAAAACAAAAGAAAAACCAAGAACCAGGATTGCAGAAATATTCATCATAAGCTGAGCATTTGAAAACTTAGATCTGTCAGCTGTTGCTTTTATCATTGGATAACAAATAAAGTTTCTTGGTAAAGTTAAATTTACATTTTGTGACACAAAATCTTCCATCATTTCAATAGATGATTTTAAGTTATTTACTTTATGATTAATTTTAGAAGAGCTCTGAAAATCAGAAAGCTCAAACCCTCTAGACCCAGCAACAAACCATTCTTCAGTTGAGTCACTACTATTATCAATGTTAAAATCAGTTTCATTGTTGAACTTTCGCCTCTTTTCTTTATCAATTCTCGATTTTTCTTTTTCTTCTTTTTCTTTTTTTCTTTTTAAGCTCAGTTTTAATAAATTATCTCTCCCACCTATTTGTCCAGTTTTAATTTCGTCTGCATCTTTACATGGTCTGGTTTTTTTAACATAATTTTTTCAATTCGGAGAACTGATATCAAAAATATCATCCATTATTTTTTTGAAATCTTGAACAAGTAAATCTTTCTTTGAAAATTTTTTACATTTAGACTTTCCAAGCTTTCTTCATTTATTATGAAGGTTTAGAATACTTTAAACAATGTATTTTTCCTGCTTGCAAAGAATATCAGCTTTATCTCAAAATACTATAACAGTTTTTATTGTTAATTTAGCAGCTAACTTTAATTTTGAAATATTGCTTTTAATATTTAATTATTTTTTATATTTGAAAAAACTTGAAATGAATTGTTCATCATTTTTAAGTGATACCTTAACAGACAAAAGCAGAAATTCAATTAAAGCACATTATTTTCATATATAAAAAAAGTGTGTAAGACACCAGTTAAAATTTTATTATTTACTAAAAATTCTTTTAATAAAACAATTTTGTTGAAATTTACAAATTTTTTAATCATATTTTTACTATAAAGTATCTAGGTTTATAATATCAATTTATGACATAAATTAAATATTACTAATAATATTAGTAATATGAATGTTATATATAAAAAAAAAAATATAAAAATAATCAATGGACCCCTCTGTCTCCCGCGCAAACATCAGGGAAAATGTAAATTAGGTAACAAAAGTGCAGCAAGAAATATGGTGACTGCAACATAATATTTTTCAACGAAATTTGGCAGGTGCATAGATAAATGAATAATTTCAAAATAAAAATTGAATAGAAAAAAAACAAACTATATCCTGGACATTAATTTTACCACAGAAATTCGACCAAAATTTCGACATCAACAAACTTGTTAATTGAGTATAATTAAAACCAAATCATAATTAAAAACAAACTTGTTTATTGAGTATAATTAAAACCAAATCGAAAATAAGCTTCAACTATTCTTCTTTCTAAAAATAATCTATGTTGATAACGAATACTAAAAACTTATTCCAGAAAGCCTTCCTAAAGCACGCTAACTTTGAAGAGACTACGAAAATCGTGGCACAAAATTCGGTTCCGTAAAACGCAATTGTCACGTACCTAATTTTAATAGAGAAACCAGATACAGCAGTTCAAATGTTTAAACCAGCAAGATATAATGGTATAAATTACCTTAAAAAACGAAATGATTCTAAAATAAAAGGTCATGGTATATCAAAAACAAAATTATCTTAAGTTGGGGAATCAAATGTTGTTGTCAGCGTAATGACTCCAATACGTAATATGAAATACTTTCTTAATATAAATCATCTCAAAGTTTCTTTTTATATACAAAGATATACTGCTGAAGGCTTTATTGTTGACACTGCTGTTCAATCTTTTGTCAACAAAGAGTTCAACAACACTTGAATGTCGAATAAAAAACGGTTGTTTTCATAGCCACACAAGCTTTTAAAAGCATTTTTAGGCATAAAATAAATAATAATATGAAAATAGCAATTTTCAGTTTGTGTGGATACCAATGTGGATATTGAGGTAAATATATTTTTATGTGAGAGAGATTTTTTATTTTAATGACAAACAAATAAGTTTTAATTTGTAATAAAAAATAAATAAAAATATACGTAACTAAATCTTCAAGATATAAAATCATGCATTTTTGGAATTCTTTTTCTCCCAAACTGGTTGAATGTTCTTATATCATTATAAGGTTTTATTAAGATTTGTGGCTATAAAAATAACCGTTTTTCCGAAGCTCTATTTCAATTTACTTATTGTGCTTAAGTGATCCCTTCTTCATTCTTCTGTTTTTACTTTCTAAAAAAAAGTGGAAAATAACTTCAAAAAAACACTATTCAAGCTGAAATTTGGTTTGAGAAATAAATTTACTATGAAAGTTTTCAATAAATTTACATATTTATATATATATGAACTTTTTTAAAACTTCCATAGTTATAAATTATTAAGTTCATATGTCAATAAAAATAATTTTTGAATTTTATAAAAACATCAACTTATCAGCTGAGAACCAAGAGACCGAATGTTACATTTTGTGTTTTTCCAGTGTATTATCAATAAATATTCAACATCCAATGAGGAATGTGTTTACTAAATCTAGTTATAAGAGTAATAAAAATTCAGGGTGAATATAAATAATTAACCGGACTTTCTGGCAGAATGTCTTAAACTAAAATTTAAAACTCGATTTTTTCGGAAACACAAATAATGGACATATGGCCTCTTGGTTCTTGGCTGAGGAATTCACAAATACAAAAAAATAGTAAATTTTCTATTTCAAAAACAACTTGAAAACAAGTCTTTAAATAAACATGCTTGCTACATGTTTATTTAAAGAACAAGCATCTGTAAATCTTTTGGTGCATATTTTGCATTTTACAGGCTATATTATGAATAAAATATCTTCTGTCAGATATTTCTTCTGGATACAATCTAGAATTGCAACAGGCTCAATGCAAACTTGAAATAAAAGCTCAGATTTTAGTGAACGTGAGCAGCTACAGCATTCTTTGTCTGTAACAGGTTTACGAAATCGAAAATGAGATTGATACATGGATGGTATCGGAAAATGAGTTGGCAAGTAAAAATTTCGTATATAGCTAGACCACATAAGTTGATACCATTTGCCTAATTCATCTTGTTTTGTAGATCTGTTGCTGCAAGATTTAAATTATTGCCTAACGGATGAATTTTTAGACTCTTTTCCTTGCATAGAAAGAATCCTATAAGCAACTCCATAACCCTTGAAAATTTCTCCCGCATGAAATGGAACAACATAACGAATAGTCCAAACTGGAGTGCTGCAGTTTAGAGTAAAAAAAAGTGCAAATAACAAAAAATATTTTTGACAAGCAGCAGTAACATTTTCAACATAATTTTCTTCAATAACATCTACTAAGTTAATGACGCTTCCAACATCTCAAAGTGCTAGAACTATTCTTATAACTTTTTCCTGTTCTGTATTCTTTATTGTGTTTCAAAACGTCAACTAAGCGATAACCACATTGGGCACTCAATATCGCTTGCGCACCAATAATCCTGACAGATGGAGTCTTCAATCTTTGAAATAAATAAATTTTATTACGATTATTATATATACAATATGTAATTATTATATATATGATATATAAATTATTTTACGATTTAATAATTTGAAATAAAAATTCTAATAAAATAATCCATTATGAAAAATTATTTATAATAATTTTAACTTTTTTTACTATAAATATAACTTACTAATTATCTTCAGCAAGGCAATGTTTATACATTTTACCAATAAAACTTAAGCCAATGCCAAAAATAGAATCAAAAGAATGCTAAGCTGGTGCCTTTAAGTTTTTACAAAACTCAACAAATCTGTTTCACCTTGTTGCTTCAAAATATAATACATTTAGGCAATATGTCCAATTGTTTATTTCTAAATGAAGGGGGTCTGGTTTTATTCTGTCTGAAAGTATACCAATTCTTGATTCACCTAATTGACGCAATCCATTCTCAGCCATAAAATCCAGAGACTTTAGATGTTTGGCATTTTCTGACAAATCATTTGAAAAACGTTTTTGAAACTCTTGTAACTTGACAAGATCACTATTTCGAGAAGTGTTTTCAGAAATCTTCCATCTCTTATCAGAACTTGAATTCCCAATAGATCTGTCTAAGAAAGTAAGTTCACTTTTGTGAACATTGCAGAACAAGGATGAGTAGGTAGCACTTGTTGGAAGAACATTTGCTGCCCAACACAACCAGGATGT
Organism: Hydra vulgaris; assembly: GCF_038396675.1. Taxonomy (NCBI): domain Eukaryota; kingdom Metazoa; phylum Cnidaria; class Hydrozoa; order Anthoathecata; family Hydridae; genus Hydra; species Hydra vulgaris. The sequence continues at coordinate 15,141,754 of NC_088921.1, read as the reverse complement.
ATCAAGATGTAGCAGGAACAAAAAACATATTACTTTTTCATTGTTTATATAAAACAGATTACCTTTAACTAACACTATTTCCTCACTATGCTGACTCCATAGGTGTGCATATACATCATCCTTTTCACCAGCTGTTAACATATGGAAGTAATACAACAACCATAGTTCCATAGTGAAATTGTAGCTATAGTCATTGTTTCTTCTTTTGACTCAGGTGCACTATCATCAGAAAACTCAACAACAAAGTATTTATGTTCGCATTAAACCACCTAAGTTTACCTTTCATTGTTTTAACTTTCAACTTTAGATCAGCAATCATTGTGATTAATGGTGTCACTGTGCATGAAACACCTCCTTTTGTAAAATTAATATCTCTAATATCGAGATTTTTAACAAAGGTTTCAATAGCTTTATCAGAAATATTTGATGTTTTCAATAAAATGTTATGTTCTCCATAAGATATTATACTACTTTCATTACTGTGTTCAGTGAAAGAATTATTCTGTATTTTACACAACATGGTTTACTTTCTCCTTGACACATAATTTAATTATTTTGTTAGAACTGCTTTTTATAAACAAGTGTAACTTTTTAAGTGAGCATCTGATACCATACCAACAAAATTTTCAAGAGATTTTCCTCTTTAATAAGAAAGTATTAAGTTTTCCATTTCAGTTATTGAAGCAATAATTCTCAAATAATCCCATGCTCCATTAATTGATCCCTTTCTTCCACTGTGAACATATTCAAAAACAATATATATATATATATATATATATATATATATATATATATATATATATATATATATATATATATATATATATATATATATATATATATATATATAATAAAATAATCTACATAAATAAAATAACCTATATATGCCATAACATATCACAAATAAAAATTTAACGCCTTACTTTTATAAACGCCGTGTTTATTTAGAGATTTTTTTTCAACATCAACACTTTTTTCTAATGAAAGCTTTGAGCAGAGGAGGTTTTTCAAAAACATGAATGAGGTCGATGTTTATCATATGGCCCAGAATGCATGTTTAATTTAGAGCAGTTCTTTTTCTTTATACACAACCTAAAGATTAGTTTGTATACACATTTTTTTAAATAAACAAGTAACCAAAATATTAAAAAAAAATCATTATCAAACATAATACATACTTTGCACTAATTGTTTGTTGATTTGATGCTTGAGCCATTCTCCAAAATTGATTTTAAAAATACTAAACATTTAGTTATTAAATAATCTAATTTAAACTAAGAAAAGTTGAAACTTTGTTAACATTGATTTATCAAACTACTCTGAAAAAAAAATTTATATATTTAACGACAAACCCAATAATATAAGATATATAACTTATAGTTTTAAGTATTAAAATCTGTTCTTTTCTTCTTTGGATAGTTGAACTTAAAGAGATTTGAGGGATTATTTTAAAAGATATTTGGGTTTAACTATTACTATAAGAAAATTACGTGAAAGATTTTTAGGAAAAACATATGCAGTTATAATTTTTATTATAATGTTAATTGTAACATAATTATAATATAATTATGTTTCAATTAACATCATAATAAGATTTTTGCCAATTCAAGGGGGGATCATTTCAATTTAAAGAAAGACTAAATTATTTAAATCTTTAAACACACTCACGCCCTTCATCCCTCACCCGCCTCATTAAACAAGTATAAATAAATAAAAATATGGTTAAATGATATATTGCTAAACATAAGCACATTTTTTATATTTTTACCATTCTAAAAATTATATTTTGAAATTGTAATAATAAAAAGAAGCGTTGTGATTGTTTATATAAAAAGTTACGAAAATCAATAATGGGCGCAAAGCTTTTAGCTTCCCATGAAACATAAAAAGTTAGAATCAAAAGGCATATTCGTAGTAGATAGGCTTTCAGCCATTTCCTTAAATAGTTAAGGAATGACTTAAATACACTTAAAACTAGATTTTGTCTTTACAACTTTTTTTATTATTTTCAAATAGCACTTTTTAACATAAAAAGCTCAAAAAATACATGTTTTTTGACACATTTTCGAAACGTTTAGCTTCTTATTAACACCTAAAAACACAAGTTGTAAACTCAAAACACGAAATTTTTATAGCAATTGATGTAATAGCTAAATTTTTAACTTTTTCGTTAAAGCAATCTTCTCAATGAATACCACCTTTGATTCCAAAATTGATACAACACGATATTAAAGTAAAAATTGCGCTTAAAAACACTTATTATTATGTGTTTTTGAACGAAATGTTTTAATATATCTTTTCTAAAAACCTTCTAAAAAATCCACAACAAAATACGTTATATTTATGCATATTTAACGTTTAAAGTATACTTGTTTTTACTAAATTCAGGCAATTTTTTGCGGAAAATACGTTTTTTGGACTATGATGTGGGAGATTTTTAACTCAAATTTACCAGCGCGTAAGTTTTGCGTCAAATTATCTCATTTAGACATATTTGTTGTATCACCCATACTGCAGCCGTTTTTTAAGAAGGTAAAAAAAAAATCAATATTGGCTTTTTTACAAAATAAGCCAGTTTAGATATCTAAAACGTTATTAAGTACATATTTTCAAAAAGTTCTGAAAAAATTCATTAAAATTATTCGTTTCAAACAACGTTTTACAAAGAGTTTCTCCGAGTATTTTTTTTTTAATTGCGTTTTTCTCGAAATAATAAATAGTAACAAGCATATTAAAGCGTTTTGAAGAACGGCTACAGCATATATTTATAGTAATAAAATAAATGTAGCAAAAAAAACTTTTAATTGTCAAAAGAAAGTTTCAAATATTTTTCTAGCTACGGGCTTTTTTTTTTTTGCCTCCACAGCAGCACCTTCTGGATTAGCAGGACTGTCTTATTAAGTTTCAGACAATTTTTTTTCAGACCATCCGCAGCTTATTAGGACTACACAGTGAGCCATAAAGACCGCCAGGTTTGACTTTTCCCCACCTCTAATTTTTTTTCATAACAAGATAAGTGCTGGTTAGAAATGTTATTTTATTGTATTGGACAAATCTAAACTCGATCAGAAGTAACACAAAAACTTATTTTTTTACGCTATTTACCCTCCTTTAAAGTTACTCCCTTTATGATATTACCTCTTTTCAAAAAAAAAAATTTTTTTTTATTAATCTTTCATTATCCTCCTTAAAACAATCCCTATTTTTTCTTACTAATCTTATATTGAAGTGATTTAAACTGCTTTTACACCATTATAGCAATTATAGCAATAATTAAAAGAAAAAAAATACAATAAATGCAACAAAAATAACACAACTACTTTTATATTACAATATCTACATCTTATCTAAGCAAAAGGTGGCAGTTGCAGATTTTAATCGTTTAGCATAATCTTTATGTTCAATCCTTCGCTTGTATTGAGACCAACTTTGAAGCACTATGAACAGCTTCTCCAGTCTGTTCAGCATCCTATAGAAAAACAAATAAACTTCACAAATAGGAGAATATGAAAGACAACTATATAGACTTTCCACGTAACCTTTAGCTCTGTATTTAAATGTATCTTTGCATAATGCTGTAGGTCACAAAATGATACATTAAACTCTTCAATAACTGAAGAAGCATTGTTGCCTAATTCATATCCAAAAGTGCACTCTGTAACCTTTGCAAACTTTCTGAGGCAATGAACTATAGGCAGTAATTAGTTTAAGATGCTAACACATGTCTCTAAAATATCTACTTTTTCCAGAAGTTTATTGGAATTATTCCCATCAATGCCTATCCCATGAAAACCTCGAAGTAAGATAAAATGTTCTTGGAGCCAATTTTTAAAAAGAGGCCAATGATCTAAAAGTAGTCTACCAAGTAATGTCACAATCCCAATAAGAAGAGATAACTCTGGTGGAGGGACTAAGTGATTAATTTCATCTTCAGCATTTTTATCTAAATAAACGAGTTGAGGACTAATAACATTTTAAAAATCTTTCATTTCTAACCGCTTTACCCCATTTTCATCAAATAAGTTGTGCCAATGATCAAAAGAACCTAACGTTCTTGGAGTACTACTTTCTAAGGAACATTTGCCTTCACATCATAACCAGGCATATTTACCTGAATGAGAAGACAAACCAAAGATGCTGCTAGCACATTTTAAGTCAAATGCAAGGTGATATGTAACATTATCCAGATTTAATCTACTCAAGATTTTCTGCAAATATCCATTGTCTTCACAAACATCTTCAACAATAGCAAGAATAAAACACCTTTTAACTCCACTGTCAATGTAATCTCATTTTTATTGATTTAATCAAAGACATTTACAATTACTTTAAGAAATCCTTGACCTCCATCAATTGACATACGTACCATACTGGAGAGAGGATCCAATCCTTTTTCCATTAAAATACTAAGAATAAATTCAGAAGTGTCATGGATAAATACTAGATGTCTTGTTACAATTTCATAATTGCAAATATAGTTATCTTTTATATTTAGTTCTACTTTATATTTAGATTTAATTTCTTATTGTAATGATGTCATCATACTAATTATATTATTCTCCACAACATTAGATGATCCCAGATTCTTACGGAGACTTGATATCAGTTTTTTGTTTTATTTCTTATCGATTCCAGTATAGAAGTTAATTCGATCACTGTTTGAAATTATATCTGATTAAAAAACTTTCTAGAATATCTATTGTCTTTAGTTTTAACAGTTAAAGTTAACAAATTTCCACCTTAAAGATAAAGTATAATTAAGTATATGTATCTTTAACATACCCCTAATTTAAATTTACAATGCAAACATTTGAAAAAGTTGTTAGCAACAATTGCTTAGTTAAAAACCTCATTTCTACTGAGTGTTTTATATGTGCATTTAAGTTTTATCTGAACACAAAAACCCTTTTTAATTATTTAAAAATGAATATATAAAAACTTAGACACCTGTAGATATTTTAAAGGACTGGCCTCTCTCAATGCCTTCTCTTTCCAACTTGTTCTTTATTATGCCTCAAGCAACTTGCTCACATAATGTGGGATCAAGAGTTTCTGCCAAATTAACTAAATTTAAAACAGCCTGACTAGAACAACAGTTGTTATGGCATCCTGAAGAATAAAATTTACTCTTGGATTAATATATGCCTGATGGTTTTTTTATTGGAGTTTATAAATGAATATTTGATAACTTTCAATTTACTATTCAAGTAACTTATTATTTAATTTTTAACCTCTTGCAAGGAGAGTAAAGCAGCAGCTGCACTTTTTTTTTTCAGAGACTCAACATCTATTGTATTAACATGAGATGGTTTTATAAGATCACTAAGCTCAGTACTACGTCTAATTCTTGGCCTGTCAATCTAATTCAAAAATAATACTTTATAAAAAATATATATCTTCACATGTTTTAATCATTTAACTTAAATAGTTTTAAAGTCATATACTTGAGAAACTTTACTTATCCAGTTTGAAATATAAGTGTTTGATCCCGTTTCCAGCAAAAAGATGTTTCTTCTACAACTTAAACAAATTACATCCGGACAGACATTAAACTCTGCATTGTACTCAGACCAAATATACTCCTTGATTTTATTTGCTACAGATGGTCGTATTTTTACTAAAGATTTTGAATATTTACTATTTTTTTTCCAAACAAACTGCAAAAACAAACTGTTTTAAATCAGCCATCTTTACCGTATGTTTTTTACTTGAATCATTTCAAAACGATTAAAGAAAAAGAAGGCAAGAATGGCGGATTGCATTATTTTTGAGGCTTAAGATTTAGGGTTTTCTAATTTTTAACACCTAAAATACTAACTCTTCTGATCGACTTTAGACTTGTTCTGCACTTGAAAAAGACTTACGCAAACTGTATTTTTTTTTAAAATAAAATTAGAGGTGGGGAGAAGTTGAACCTGGCGGTCTTTATGGCTCACTGTGACTAATTGCCTAAGCACATTAATAGGTAACACATTTTTTCTCCCGGTGTTTTAATGTTTATAGAAATATTAGCTTTTTTAAAACCTTTTCGTTTGGTAAAGTGTATAATACCGTTACATATGTTTGTATATAATCTCTATAAAATTTCAAAGGTTTTTTGTATTTTAAAATAATCGAAAAAAATTGAAAAAACAAATTGCCTATGGAAGGACTCGAACTTACTAGTTAGACTCGTCTTTCTACTTCATAAGCTCGGCGCGCTAATTACTCGGCCAGGCTAGCACGATGGTCAACAAAAACTTTTAAAACTAAATAATGATTTTTTTAACAGAAATAAATGTCATAGATTAAAACTAAGAAGAGCTAGACGCAATGCAACTTTTAAGTGAAAACCAAACTGTTAAACTTGATAAATGTTTCCGTATGTTTTAATATTACTTAATTTAAAGTTTACTTACGTTTATGTACATGTATATATACATATAAATGGAAGCATCCAGTAGCATCCAGAAATATACAGAAACATTCAGAAGCACCGGAACGAATCCAGAAGCATCCAGAAGCATCAAAAAGAAGCATCTAGAATCTTCCAGAAAAGGCTCGCACAGGTTCATTTTACTATATAAGAGAAATGTAAATCGACATGTAATTCAGTCAGTATATGGAAGTCAATCAGTCAGTATTATGACAGTTTATCGAAGTGAGTTTTATCAAAATGTTGTATTGAAGAACATCAATACATGAAATGAAATACAACAAGTGTTTCATTACATCAATACAGTCCACACCCATCCAAGACGTTGTGTTCCACAGAGCATTATTGTATCATTACAAGGTAAATGTAACACGATAAGCCTTGAGAAACATGATTATTTATTTTTATTATTTTTATGACTTCAAGTGCAAAAGTGGCTCCCGACAATCTTAGATTGGAACTAAGAAAGAAAATTATTGGCGATTACGTAAGTGGAATGTCACAAAAAAGTATTTGTAATAAATATCGCGTGAAAAAATGGAAAAAATGTTCCAAATATCATTTTACGGGGAAGTTGGCAGCAGATAACAAAGGTGGAAGACCGCGTTCCACCACTTCTAGAGAGGATTTTATGATCATCAGATCCGTCATGAAAGATCCCTGGATATCATCAGTTGAGATACAAAAGCAATTAGAGCTGCCTGTGTCGGACCTAACAACCAGACGACGTGCTGTTGATGCCGGATTGTTTTCTCGACGCCCTGCAAAGAAACCGCTGATTTCACTAAAAAACCAGAAGAAAACACTCCTGTTTGCTACATCTCATAATGACTCGAATGTGCAGAAACGTAGAACTGTCCTGTTCAGTGATGAATCGAAGTTGAACATCATTGGGAGCGATGGCATTTGACGTGTACGTCAACCGGCCGGAAAACGCCTCGATTTACGTTACTGCCATAAGACCGTGAAGCATGGTGGAGGCAATGTAATGGTCGTGGGGTGTTTTTCTGCTAACGGTCTAGGTCCGATACATCAAAACGATGGAATAAGGGACCGTTTCATGTATAAAAATATCCTGGAAGATGTTAAGTTACCTCATGCTGAATGGAATATGCCAATAAAATGGGTTTTTCAGCAAGACAAAGATCCGAAACACATTGAAAAAGCAGTTAAGCAGTGGCTTCAAGACAACCACCTATCGGTGATGGATTGGCCGCCTCAATCTCCGGATCTCAACCCTATCGAGAACCTGTGGCAGATTGTCAACCACAGATTTTATCGTGAAGGTTTTCGTAACAGGGATCAACTGTTTGAACAAATCCAAACGATTCCACAAAGTTTCATTGATCACCTGATCGATTCTATGCCTCAAAGATGCAAGGCTGTGATCGACAACAAAGGACTCGCCATGAAATATTGATAGCGAAATACAGCTTGGTCAACATCTCGTCGAGTTGGACTTGTTTTTTCCAGAGGGAATTCAACTTTTTTTTGATACTTTTGATTAATTTAATAATTTTCGTGTACAAATAATGAACTTTGTGATGAATAAAACTTGAAGAACTTTGTCTCTAAACAGTTACATAGTTATTTCTCTAAATTGAAAAAATGCAGCACTTTGATATAAAGAAACTAACTTAGCATTATTTATTTGCACTTGTTTTGTCCAACACTTTTTATTAGAATAATCAGTGAATGACATTAAAAATTTACAAAATTAGATCGATAAAAAAAAATAAAAGAACGCGGGGACTCGAAGAAGTTCGTTAGTTTATATCGTCGAGAACCGCTAACATAAACGTGATAATTTTTTGTAATATTCATATAAGATTAACAAGATAACTACAATTTTTTTATTTTCAGAACAGTTCGTTAAAATTATTTAAATCTGATGTATATACTATATATCCAAATAAAAAAATAAAAAAATTGCATAATAATCTTCGTATATATATAAATTTTTAAAGGTTTTTTGATAAATAGAAAGTAAAATGGGATATATAAATATATATATATATATATATATATATTTATTTATATTTTATATATATATTTATTTATATTATATATATATATATATATATATATATATTCTTTATTTTCCGTTAACACAATATCGCTGCCGGCCATGCCTTAAATAATAACAATAATGGCAACCAAATTTTAAATCTTTAATTGTTTACTCTGATTATTTCGCTCTATATTTTTTAATTAAAATGCTAAAGAAACTTGCTGAAATTGATAGACGAAAATGTAATTCACATTTGAAAGCTTGTAATAGTCTTACTTATACCACGCTATGCAAGAACATTATGATTGTTAATGAGCTCTTATGCTATGTCTTCAACAAAGGTGATACTCTGCCCTTTGATGTTTTGGTTAAGATTGTTTCTCGCTTCTTTACTGACAAAGAAATTGACATAGCACTTTCAACCCTTTTGTTGATAGATCCTGTTGAAAAGGTAACTGAATCCAAGCGTTTGTCGAAACATAAAGGTCGCGATAAAAAAAAAAAAAGATGTCCAATATCTGTAGACTGATGCTTGATATAACTTCTTCTAACGATGCTACCGATATAAAATGTCCTGAATTCCATGCAAAAGATTTTTCACGTCTTCCCTTTGTGGATACTGATTACATGGATGTCACTACTATATCGCAGCAGATACACCGCCTGCAGGCTGACATTCTTAATCTTTGTGTCACAGGTAAACCAATAAATTTAAATAGCAACTTAAATTCCACTAGTTCTTACTCTGTTGAATGTGCTACCCTTGCTTTGTATCTGACTGAGCTAGTTAATAATATGACTATCGAGCTAAAATCTTTTTCGAATAAATTCATGGAGTCTTTCAGTAAAAGGTTACATAATTTATTCACTGATCTTGAGAAACCTGTTAAATTCATTCACAAAAAATACAAACAGACCTAGTTTTCTATTTATGACGAGCAGACCCAACTTCTTGTCAATGACTGGCCATTCCTTCTAACTGCTAATGTAAAATCAACCATCCTTGATCCATACCCTCAAACTCAAGTTAATTCTTTATCTAATTCAACTAACAAAATTGAGCTAAATTCGATATCAAAGGACTCAATTACGGATGCGCACGTATTTGTTGATCATGCTAATAATTGTGGTAACGATTTTCATTTATCTGGTCATCCTTTATCTTATGAGACCTCTCAACCAGTATTGGACCCTGTTGATTTTTAAACTGTTACTCATCTAATGAAAAAGTGAAAGCAAAAAGTGCTTAAAAATTCTACACAATTTATGCATGTGAAAACCATTTTCTTCGTATGATTGCTCTAAAACTGCCTCTATATTTGTCTCTTGCTTATCGCCAACTGCCTTTGCTGAAGAATTAGCTGAATTTATCAACATAACATTTAAAATTAAAGCCACTGGCTTAAAAGTTGTCACAAGTAAATATCACTCTTCCTTTAAAGTATCTGCCTCTGCTGGAGATGCTATCAGGCTCTACAACTGTTGCAAATAGCCAGAAAATGCGCTTGTGCGTCGTTTCTTTGAAAATGGCAGTAAGGATTTGTAGTTTTAATTGTCGTGGTGTACAAAGTTCGACACACGAATTAGTACTCTTGTCTGCAACATATGATATCATCTGTCTCCAAGAGATTTGGTTACTCAATACTGAATTTAGTTACTTGAACAATATTGTACCTGGTTCTTTTGGCTTTGGAGTGTCTCCAACTGATTCCTCAGTAGGTTTTATTCGTGGCAGACCGTTTGGTGGTGTTGCTGTCCTGTGTCGTGATTCTTTCTTCTGCAGAACTCAAGTTGTTACTACTGATAATTCATGGACTGTTGCTATCTAACTAGTAAATAACTTTTCTGATAAGTTCACAATTATCAATGTCTACATGCCTTGTAATTCATATGAGATTGTTGATAAGTGTCTTGAATGCCTTGGTAGTCTTTCAGCTCTTATTTCAGATTTAAATGGTAAACTTGTTATTACTGGTGATTTTAATTGTGATCCAAGATTTCAGTCTCCATGTAGTAGTCTCCTAGTTGATTTTGGAAAGATGAACATCTTGTTTCAGCTGATATCTGTCTTCCACAAGATTCCTTTACCTTTGTTAGTGAACCAGGGGGCACCTCTTCTTGAATTGGTTACTGCCTTGTCTCCAAAAGTTCTCTATGTAATGTTTAAAACTTTGAAATAATTCAGTCAACTAGTTCATCTGATCATTTACCTTTAGCGTTTGATATCTCGTTTAAAAATTTTATATCTTCTTCCTATACTACTCACCATACTTCGACAAGATCTCCTAAAATAAATTTTAATGCTTTGTCGACCATTGTGATAAAGGAATATACTTCCAGTGTATCTAACTTAGTGCCTTCAATTAACAGGGGTCAATTTTGAAGTAATTAACTGAAATAATGTACATTGTAACTCACATGAGCATGTTAAGCAGATTAACCACCTGTACAAATCTTCAATCTTATAAAAATTTAGGAGCCTTATAATAATATGCCATTGGTTTTTAAAAAAAAAAAGAAGATACTATAAAAGCCGAAAAGCTGGCGAACAGTTTAGAAAATAAGAACTATACCAGTTTCTGGTCTCTCGTGACTTCTATTATGACAGCAGTTAATGTATTCTTCCACCTTCTATTGACTCTGCCTCAGATCCTGATAATGTATGCCACATGTGGTATAACAACTATTCCACCCTGTTCAACTAAATCAAAAACATACAAAATAAATGACAACTTTATAGTTAAACACTGTAACCTTCTTAAAGATGTTTTTTATCTTGTCACTGCTGATAAAGTCCAATCTATCATAAATCGGATGTCCTGTTGAAAAGCAGCTGACCATTTTGAACTTCAGTTGGAGTTTTATCTCTATGCTAGCCCAAATTACTTTAATAGCTTGTCATTGTGTTTTTCCTCCATGCTTTGCCATGGATACATGCCTATTGGTGAATCACACTCAGTTATTTTTCTTTTGGTTAAAGATCTCCAATTTTGCTAATTTGCTTCGGTAACAATTTTCTCGAAGATTTTGGAACATATTTTTGTCTCACGCATTAATGAAAGTTCTACTGGGACTCCAAACCAATTCGGATTTAAGAAAAACCATAGCACTTTTATGTCAGTTCTTATTTTAAAAGATATTTTAATTTTTTACTTATCACATGGCTCAAATATGCATGTTGCATTTATTGACATTAGTAAAGCCTTTAACAGAGTTCGCTTTGATACACTATTTTTGAAATCTAAAAATCTCTGGTGTAACTTTACGCTTACTCATCGTCTGGTATGTTGGTCAAACAGCTCAGATCCTTTGGGGTGGAATATTATTCAAAACATTTAATATCAGTGATGGAGTGCGACAAGGAGATGTACTGTCTCCTCTTCTATTTAATATATATTAACGATCTTAGTGTTTTACTCAATAAAACTACCGTAGGCTGTTGCTTGGGTCCTTCTCTTATTAACCATTATCTTTATGCTGATGATATTGTCCTGTGTGTACCCTCAGCCAAAGGTCTCCAGATCTAACTTGATTTATGCTCCAGTTATCCTGTAAAACATGATACAGTTAATAACAATATTAAGTCTCAAATAATGTTTTTTGAAATTTATAAACCCCTTATAAATAGCCCTAGTTTCACATTATCTGGCATGGTTCTCACATACACTAGTCATTACAAATATCTGGGTCACTTGATCTCAAAAGATATGCAGGATAACAAAGATATTTTAAAATACGTGCGCTTTATCTATGCTAAAGCTAACCTCATCCGTAGAAAGTTCAGCTCTACATAGCAAACAAAGATCATGTTATTTAATGCCTTTTGTAGCCCAATCTATGGATGTCAGCTGTGGTATCTTCGGAGAAAACACCCATTCCACGCCTATGTGTTGCATATAAAAATGCATTTCGCCTGATATTAAACAAGCCACCATGAAACAGAGCAAGTGAATTATTTGTGAAACGTGGTGCCAATTCACTTACTGTTGTTATTCGCAAGCAACAGTACTCCTCACTGTTACTGCTGCAGAATAGTGAAAACTTCGTCATAAAAACTTAGACAGGTTCTTGCAGTCTCCGCTGATGTTTAAGTGGAGAGCTGAGTTATATTTATAACACTTTAATTTCTTATCTTTATTTTATTTATTTATTTTTTTCTTGGGTTTTATTTATATCCAAGTGCGTTAGTCTTTGTTTTGTTCTAATCCACTTTATTTTACCCATTGTTTATTTATTATATTGGGCCTTGAGCCTGTCAATAAATTTTGATTGATTGATTGATGTATAAATTAGTTAAAACACTTATCTAATTTTTTCTTTCTTCTACACAGTGTTTCTCCATCAGTAGGTTCATCAGGAAGAATTCTTCCTGATAAACCTACTGATGGAGAAACACTGCGTAGAAGAAAGAAAAAATTAGATAAGTGATTTAATTGATTTATTATTGTTCTGTTCTTTAAGAACATGGATTGTTAACTGGAGAATCGCGTGTGCTGTAGAAATAATTCTACAGCACACGCGATTCTCCAGTTAACACGTAGTATCACTGAATCGTTAAAAAAATCTGATATACCTTAGGCATCTTCACAAATCCATACTGATGGTCATATAGCAAATTATTGTCAGTAAGATGTGTGTAAATTCTGTTATTCATAATTCATTCTTGAATTTTTTAAAAAACTGAAAGAACAGATATAGGACGATAGTTATTAACATTTACTACATCTCCTACTTTGAATATCGGTGTAACTTTTGCTAATTTAAACTGATCAGGAGAAATTCGTTGTCTTATTGAAGATGAAAAAATCTTTAAAAGAATGTCTTAACAATTTCGTTTCAATTTTTAACTATTTTGCTATTTATATCATCAAAACCACTCGCTTTGTTTAGTTTTAGCATACTAAAAGCAGTTTCAAATTCCTCAAGTGAAAATTCAAAAGAATAAAGATTAGTTGTTGCTAAGGAAAAGATATCAATTTTTTTTATTTGGCATTTTTTTTTGCTAAATTAGGTCCAACTGAGACAAAAAATTTGCTTAGTTCAACTGCTATTTCGTGAGAAGCATACATAATTTCATCATTATTTTTAATGCCATTTTTTATGGCGCATGACTTAGATTTAGTCTTACCAGTAATTTCTTTTAGAATTTGCCATGTGCTTTTGTAATGATTTTTGTTTTGCTTAAGTAAATAAGTATAGCATTTTTTTTAGATTCTTATTTTCTAAGTCTTTCAAAAACTTTCGCATAATTCTTGTAGATTGTTTTACTTTCAATTGTCTTAGCTTTTAAAAATTTAATGTATAATTTTTGTTTGATTTTTGAAGATATTCTTAGACTGTTCGTAATCCATGGTGATTTTACATTTTTTGGTGTTATATAATTATTTTACGTTTTGGAAAGTTAACATCATATATTTCGTAAAAAGGTTTTAGGAATTGGTTGTAAGCTAAGTTAACGTCAGATGAAGTGTTAATATTTTTCCAATGAAGCAATGACAGTTGCTCCCAAAACGATGATAAATTTGCTTCGTTGTTAATGCGTTTAAAAAAAATTTGTTTGCCAATTGGTATTTCATTTCGTTCAAAATTTATAGAGAAAAAATAAAGAAATGATTGGAGATGTCACTTAATAATACCCTTTTTTAGAGATTCATTAAAAATTTATGACATGTTATTAATTAGCGAAGCTGTTTATATATGTATATATATATATATATACATATATATATTTATATATATATATATATATATATATATATATATATATATTATATATATACATATATATATATATATATATATATATATATATATATTATATAAAAGAAAATATATATATATATATATATATATATATATATATATATATATATATTATATAAAAGAAAACATCAGTTTTTAAATAGGCTTGACTTAACCGTTTCTGATGACGATGTTTTAACAATCGATATATTAACCAAAAAAATAAAAATATACTTTTGAGTTGCTGTTCTCGCCCACTGGTTTAATTAAATATTTTAATACTTTTTTAAATGAAGTTATTTAAAAAAAAAGTAACCACGAAAAGAAATTAAACTATTTAATTGGTGATTTTAAAAACTAAAGAGTTTTACAATGAAAACGAAGCGTTTCCGCTAATAACAAAACCGACAAGAATCACTGAATCAACGACTTTATTAATTGACAATATCATAACGAACGATATTTTTAAACATTCTTTTAAAAATGGAATCATTAAACGCAATATCAAAAATCATTTTCCGATTTTTTTTTCTCCATAAATACAGATACTAAATTAATACTAAATGAAAAAAACAACTTTGTAAACGCATTTATAGTAAAGCAAATTTAGCATGACTTAATGACCAATTATCAATGCTTCATTGGCAATATATTGATCATTCTCGGGACGCAAACTTTGGTTATAGCAACTTTCTTAAAACACTCTACGACATTTATGCAAATTTTCCTAAAATTGAAATAAACCAAAAACATCCCCACGGATAACCAATGAACTAAAAAATCTTCCAAAATTAACCAAAAATTATATTATAAGTTTTTGAAATCCAAATCAGTTAAAAATAAAACCGTTTACAAAAATTATGCTAGAGAAATCAAAAGACAAAGAAAAAATTAAAAAAAAAACTTACTTAAAAAAAACAAAAACAACTCAAAACGCACTTTTTAGCAAGTTTTAAGAGAAATCACTCGTAAAGCTAAAACTGAATCAGGCGCTTTGCCTAAAGGTATAAAAAATAATGATAAAGTTTTATATGCTTCAAGCTGTATTGCATTTGAACTAAATAAGCCAAGGACGAATTAACTGATTGCGAATTGAAAATTCTGTAAAAGTTTCTGGTCTTCAAATTTTGTTTTTCTTGAAACCTCTTTTGCGCATTTTTTTCGAACCATTTGTAACAGTTTTAACAATTGTTGATTCAAGAAGTTCATGCTTGTAAACGTTTCTGAAGTTTTGTAATTTTTCTAGATTCAATTATTTGTTTTGCTTGTTTTTTAGTTATGTTTATAATTATGTTTATAAACTAAAAGATGTCAATTATAAAAATATCGTGTTAAGATAAACCTATATATTAAAAATAGTTTGTAAATTATAAGTAACAACATTTTTCTTGACATTTTTATTATAGAATATTAAACAAGCATTTATAATATTATTTATGTAATTTATTATAAATAAAAAGGATGTAAAATTAAAAAAAAAGTTGTGTTTTAAAATTCTCCAAATATAAAATTTTACAATTACTACCAAACCATATACGTATATATTTTAATTTAAATAACCACAGGGTTCATTGGTCAAAAAGAAATATCCAAAAGAAAAATTAAACTCTAGAATAAAGGAGATACTTTAATATCTTCGAAAGGTAAATCCATTGTCGTTGTTAAACTATTCATATTAGTATAAATGTGTTGCACCGATGCATTAGTTTTATTGAAATTTTCTTAAAAAATGTTTGGTAAATAAGATAGTCATCTTTTTTGACTATACTTTCAATTAATTTTTTGTAGTTTGTTAAAATAGTTTGCTCTGTTAAATTATTGCTTAACAAACTATTCAACAGAACTTTAAGTTTTTCCATTGTCCAATTGAATTGCTGCTCCCAGCGGACAGCTTTTACAGGATCATGTAAATCTTGCTGGAAGCCAACACTCAAGCGTCTCAACGGTGTAAGAACATTTAGATAAGCAGATAAATGTATTTAAAGAGATGAATTTTTCCAAACTTTTAAAATCTCCTTTAATTCAGCTTTTTTCGACAGCTGAGAATCTGTTTGGCTAAGAGACTTTATATGAGAAATATATGCATTAGGGTGGAGCAAATTTTGGTTGCCTCATGCAGACAATAGTAAATTGATGCTCCCCCATTAACAGATCAAGAAAATTGCTGTTTTTAATTTTTAGTACCATGTCCAGGGGTCGCAATCTTTGAACAAAATATTGTAAAATATTTACCATAGTACAATATTATTTTTTGTATTATTTGTGATTCTGAATGGCTAATTAATGACTTGTATGTATTGAAACCTATAGGTAGTAATAATTAATGTTAGTTTAGATATCATTTGTTTTGTAGATGTTGAAAATTTGGATCTAATTTGTGTTGCAACTTGGCAGTAGCAAGTTAAAGTAGATTGTAAATGTCCAGTCGACAGAAAGATTCCTCTTATTGAGTGGAATTTTTAGGTTGACCAAAGCACTACCAGAAAAATGGTAATTGGAAATATCGATCCAGTGGTGACAGGTAAACTGCAGAAATCAAAGGAAAGAAAAAGGAAAGCCGCAATGTTTCTAGAAAAAAACAAATTGAAAACCGTTGAATGCAGTTCTACTTTTCAAGATTTTGAAAATGTTATATATGGAAAAGAGTTCAGAAAGTCAAGACACTGGTGGTAGCTTCATTGACAATTCAGATATAACAGACGAGGAGACCAGTGATAGTGATGGTAGCAGATGTGCAAAAAACATAAATCATTGTCCAGAAATGTGTAAAGCTATTGATCGCTCTAAAAGTAGCATCGAGATGCCTGTTTAATTGTGAATTCTGCCTTGAAAGACCTCGGATTTCTTTTCCCTGAAAATGCTATACATCCTAGCAAACTACGCCGTCAAAGATCTGCATATCAGAAGAAGTCAGTTGTGAGTCATGCAGAGGAAAATCAAGAAATTGTTTGTCTTGGTTTTGATGGTAAGATTGATGTTACTCTTACGCGTGTAGGATCGACTCGACGTAAGTTAAAAGAAGAACATTATGCTTTGGTTTCATTCCCAAACCGAAACTATGTCGAACATGTTGTTCCAGCATCAGGCAGACCTGACGACATCTCAAAAGAAATTTTATCGGTTGTTAGAAGTACTAAATCAGAAACAACTTTAAGAATACTCGTTTGCGATGGAACCAATGTTAATGTAGGAAAAAGTAATGGCATAATCCGAAAAATTGAACAATATCTACAAAGACCACTTTAATGGTTAGTTTGTGTGCTGCATACAAATGAATTGCCTTTGAGAAAACTGATAGAAGTTATTGATGGGAAATCTACTGGTCCAAGAACTTTCAAAGGACAATTAGCAGGCGTGATGGAATTTGATCCTCAACATAAACCTATAATTGATTTCTCTCCTGTATCAGGTTGCGTTGCTGAGGTTGATGAGACTATAATGAGTGACCTAAGTACAGATCAGATGTACCTGCTTAAAATGCGTCTGTTTGTTCAACGTGGTTACAACGCCAGTAACAATTACATTGACTACTTTCAAACTGCTCAACCTGGTGCAGTCAGTCATGTCAGATGGCTAAATAAAGCCAACCGTTTGTTGAGGTTGTATGTTTGCAAACAATGTCCTTCCCATAATCTTCGACGTATTGTTTCATTCATACTGAACTTCTATGCACCGTCATGGTTTCATATCAAATCCCATCCAACATGTCAAGATGGTGCCAAGAATTTCATCTTCATGTTGTCGTTTTACCAGAAACTTGACAAGCCTGATCAGGAGATTGTTGCGCCAGTATTGCAAAGCAACAGCTACTTTTGCTATCCGGAAACATCTTGGTGACAGCTGTTGGTGATGATGATGGAAATATCAGGAAATTCGCTTGTGAATAATTCTGCATGCTCGAAGTGAACATTCCGATAATAGATTTTGTTGTTTTAACAATAGCTTGATCAAAATTAACTTCACGAGCAGGTCATATTTAGACATTTTTTATTTTTTTATTTTATAATTCACCTCCCCAAGGCCGAGAAGGCCACTACAGATGAGGAGGCTACTTGTAGTTATAACCCTCTCTTAACTCTTTAACTCCGAAACACGAACCTTGGCGAACAAGGCCGCTGCGCGGAGAAACAAGTTGAGCGCGATACTACTAGGGACGTGGCAGGAATCGAACTCGGAACCTCTCGCTTATGAAGCGAGCGCTCTACCACTACCGCATGAGCGACTACACTACCACTACACCACTACCACATGATCGACTACTCTACCACTACACCACTACCACATGATCGACCGGAACAAGGCCATCTTTGCTTCACCTCTATTTCTGGATGACATCACTTCAGAAACAATTGTTAGTCATTCAAAAGTTATTCTACCTAATTTTCCATGCCATTCGCAAAATGTTGAGAGATATATCAAAGATATATCGGCGGTCTGCGTAAAGTTTACGGACACGATTTCCGCCAAGGTGTTATCATTCAAATGAAGAAATCGAGGATAGACTTGTCTAGTTTAGAAACTAAAGCTGATTTCCTACCATTAGTAAGACACTTATACTTAACATTTGTATGCTTGATATTTGTAATGCATGCCATGTTGGTGACTTGCTTTATTTTCTTACGAAGATGTGGAAGTAGAGGCGAAAATCTATATGCGAGAAAGGCTCGAAAGTGCGATAATTTGAGGACTAAGTTGCTAGAAAACGATGATGTGTATTATAAATCAGTTTTTTGAGTAATAAATACTTTCATATAAAGCACTGATTTTCATTTGTCTCAGACCCTAACTGGAAAATTTGTTATCTTTTGCTTCACCCTAATGCATCGTAATTATCTACGTTTAATCCGTAGAGTTTTTTAGACATGTCATTTATTCCAACTCTTGCAAATGCTTGTTCTAGACAGATTTGTAAACCGCAGGCATTTCCATTGTCAGGACCTTTAACCGACAAAAGTTTAACGCATGGGTTTTCCACAAACAAATACAACACATATCCAAAGTAGCAGCGCTCGTATGGGTCTGTGCTGGTTACGCCAGTTCTGGCGATCTAATCACGGGACATTAAGACTGGAATGCAAGAAGCGAACTTGAGTCAAGTTCGACTTGAACTTTACTTCGTAACCAATAGCGGCAGAGTCTTTTTTCAGGGAAAAACCCATACTCTGCTGCTATTGGTTACAATGTAAAGTTCAAGTCGAACTTGACTCAAGTTCGCTTCTTGCATTCCACCCTAAAACTCCATGAAAGGCACGCCGGAGCCGATACGAACCATTGTTGTACCGAAAATGATTCACCAGAGCTAGTTTGCTAGTTAGCAACTGTTATGTGGTCCTTTTGCGACATCCCAGTACTGGAGAGCCAATAACAGAACACATATGACACGCTAGAGCCAAAAAGCAACAGCTGAACCATCGCCATGTCCTAATTAGGAACTTAACTTGCTTAACTTAGCAAAATAAGTTGCTATGATCATGTCGACAAGATGTAATATCAGTTCAGTTAAGGGAAGTTAACAGGGATAAATACTTGTTCAAGATTACTTGGACATTTAAAAAAATTTGTTCTTTATTACATAAAAAGTGGTTCCACAAATATTTTGCCTAATAATAAATCAATTTTCTCCACATTGTTTACTTAAATTTTGTTAAGTTTTGTTTGTATTGTCTTTAAACTGTACATTTTCATGATTATTAAATTCATACATTCATTTTAAATTTGAAATAAATGAATAAAAACAAACAAAGATATACATCTGATGATATACCAATGTTGAATTTTTGATTCATGTTTGTGGTGTGTCCTCGCTCTTGCGCCTTTAGCGCCTGTAGCGTTACGCCGCATCGCCCTTAGCACCTCGGTAATAATAAAAAAAGGGTAATAAAATAAAGTAAACTTTATTTGCTTAATGAAGCGTGACCAAAAGTATAGGAGTTAATATAATCTTTATTGAAAATAATTTTTACAAAAAGTATTCTTCCTATGTTGTTAGTTTTTTCAGAAGTTATCTTTATTTTTCATATATTATCGAAAACTTGTATATTCTATTTTTAGGTCATCGAATGTTCTAGAAGGATCTATTTTTAGTCCCAATTCTTTGAAATGATGAAATAGGGTTGCTTCTTGAACAAAACTCTTTTGATATTTCTTAGCGTATTCTATGACGAAAAAGGCTTCTTTAACTGTTAGCTCGATCTTTTTCTCGCATAAACAATTTCCAGTCATTTTTATTTGTTAACTGTTAAAAATATCAATATATAAAAAATATGAAAAAATTACAATTTATCAATAAAAAAATATAAAAAATTATAATTTATTAGTTGGAAATGCTATTTTTATAAATTCATTTATTGAAATGTTGATAGGTGGTGGTTATTATATATAGTTTTCTATTTTTTTTTTTCAAAGCCTGAAAATCTAATCCTTTTATGCCTTTTTTCTTTTGGCTTTTTGTTCTTTTTTTTGGTATTGGTATGTCATATGGTTCTTCATCGCAAACCCATTGTATTATTATTATTTGTCATTTTTTCTAAAAAACAATTAAAAAAAAGTGAAATATAAAAAAATAATAAATATGAAAAAATGTAATAGAAAAAATGAAAAGTTAAAATAAAAGAGACAATATTTAATACATAAAATATATTCTAGTTAAAAAAATAATACAAAAAAAAGTCATTTTCTTTTTTGGAGCAAACATGCTTGACACAGGTCACATTTTTGTAAACAAAAAAATCTTTGGTTTAAATTTTTTTTTTTTTTTGGTGAAGTTATTTTTCCATTTGAAATAACGTTTCATTTCTATAAACGATAAAAAAAGAGTAAAAAGGTGTAAAAAAATATTTAAAAAATAAAAATAAAAAAATAATTTACCTCTCAGTGTTTTTTTATTTTTCTTGTCGTGTTCCACTTGTTTTTTGTTAGCGTAACCGTATTTTTTATTTTTAGGCATAACTATTTTTTTGCTATAAATATTAAAAAATATCATTTACATAAATAAAATTTTGATCAATGACAAAATTATATTGATTTATAGCCCATTGGGTATATTTTATTATACACTCGTAAAAATAGTCAAGTTGTTTATTTTTAATATGAAAAGCGTTATAATAATATTTTAACATTCTAAAAATTTAATTTCATATCAAAAAAACAATCTTCAAAAAAGTCTTCGCTCTTATTACAATAATTAAAATACAATATATTTCCAAGTTTTTCTTTTAAGGATTGTATTTCGATATAAATTCTTTGATATGCTAAATAACTTTTGCACAATTCTATAAATGATAATATTGGCTTTCTTACAAAACCATATATTTTTGTTTGCTTACAATACCATAGTGTGATTACAATATTACAAATGTATTCATTATCAGCTTTTTTTGTGTTTAATGGTTTACTTCTCATCCAAATTCTCCAATTTCTTTGTCTTCATATATCATCTTCAATAATGTCTATTTTTTTATTTTGGCTATAATTATAAAAAAAATTTCATCCTTATGTATAAAATTTTGTTCCATGACAAAATGATATTGATTTAAAGCCCATTGATAATAATTTCTTAACAAGTTATAAAAATCATCATATTGCGTGTTGTTAAAAATTTAGTATAATAATGATATTTTAACATTACAATTGAACAGCATAAAAATCGTCGTTGAGTGTAATATAATTTTAAATTCTCACGTAGAATTATATTGCTTAAATAAATTAAATCATACTTATAATAAACTAATTCTGTATCAAAATGAGCTGTAGATAATATATTTTACGTTCTTTCTTAAAATGATTGTGTTTCCATATAAATTCTATGATATGCTAATTTTCTTTTGCACAAGTCTTTTAATGATAACATTTTTTCATTTTTAAATAATGTTCTTGTTGTTTCACAAAACCATACTGTGTTTTCATAATTTAAATCAAATTCAACAGCACTTTTTATTCTTGTTATTATCATCCTCAATTCAGGTATCATTTTTCATTAGTTGTCAAAAAAAATTTATTGATAATATTAAAATGAATAAAATAGTCGTCCATTAAAAAATAATATTGTACTTTTGACCATTTTATATATTGCAATATTAAAAAAATGTAGTTGTTCAATCAAATCAAGTTCTAATCGTTTCTTTGGATAAGCAACACAAGAAATTTCTGTAAAAAGTAAATGAAATAAATTGCATAGAAAACGTCTTTGAAGATGGAAAAATAATAAATGTTTTTTTTCTTCCAATATATCTTTGAAATAATGATTTTTCTCACAAGTATAAAAAAATAGTCTAATTGTATCTCATTCTCTCGTAAATGATTAAATTCGTATTCTATTCTTTTTTGAGCCAACATTCTTTTGCAAAGATGTTTTAAGGTTAATTTTGATTGTATTTCTTCAAATGTATAATCCAAATGATAAGCATCATAATCAAAACGATAATAATATTTCTGTTCTTCTTTTTTAAACCAAGTTAGTATTTCATTTTGAAAGTTTGCAATACGTTTATCAATATTCAAAATATAATTGTAATGTTGTTTACTTTCTTCACTAATCTCTTGACATTTTCTTCTAGAAGGTATATACGTAAATTTATGAAACGTTTCGAATTCTAAATCGATTAGTTCATAAACACTATTGTTGTAGGAATACATTTTTTAATTAATTAACTAAAAAAAAAAAAATTACAAATAAAAACATCAAATAAAAAATATAAAAAATTATTAGTGATTATAAAAATTTAAAAGTTCTTTTTGTTTAGCGTTTATAACTTAATTTGGACAAAACTTGCCTTCTGGTAAGTATACAGGTGGTAATTTTTTACTTTCTTCGCAAGATACAGCTAAATTCATTGATTCTTCGTAGGTAGGTAATCGAGGTATCTTATTATTAAATTTTTTGTAAATATCTTTAGTCCTATAACATCGCAAATTTGTAAGAAATAATACAATTTACTTTCCATACTTTCATACTGTGTCCATAGTCTTCAATTATGTTTTCTTTTATGTATTCCATAATATCAATACCTTCTTTTAACTTTTCTTTGACACCGAGTGGAGTTTTTAAGATTAATCTAATATTTCTAACATTGTCTCTAGTAAATTCGTTTGTCATTTCTCTTAAAATATCTGAAGGATTCATTTTGTTTTAGTTAATCTAAAAAATAATTTTTAATATATAAAATTAATGACATAAAAAAAGTATATATGAAATTGAATACAAAAAAAAAGTACAAGTTTTTTTACAATAAAAATATATATTATTGAATAGAAAAAGTAATAAGTAAAGTATCGTTTATTATAAAGTTTTTAAGTTCTTCATGGTTTAGAAAATTTGGAAAACCAACGCCACGTTGTATTTTTCCTTGGGTTTATCAAAACTTCTATTTGTAAAATTTGAAAACTGAGTATGATTTTCTACTGAAATTGTGTGAGCATAATATCTATTGTCGTTTCTAAAACTGCAAATCACTTTTTTATAAAATGGCCATTTTAAAGCATCATCAATTTCGCTTTGAATTAATTGGAAATAGATTGCCATGTGGTTTTCATTTGTAATATATCCATAAACTTTTATGCAATAAAGATAACCTTCGTTAGTGTTAACTGGCAACCTATAATAAGTTCATCGGATAAGAGTCTCAGATTCATTTGATCTAAATTTATAATTTGTGTATCTTTAAATGGATATCGTGATACCTTTTTTTCTTTGATAAACATTTGAACAGTAACTCTTTTTACTTCCAACAATTCAGTTGTTTTTTCTTCAATGATTTGATGTAGTTTTATAATTTCTTTATTGAGTTTTTAATTTCTTTATTATTTTCTTGATTGGTTTAGGCATACATGCTATCATAAGTCATTCTTTTTAATTCTAACAATTCTTTGTTATTTTCTTTGATGATTTGATGTATTTTTGTAATATTCTCGTTGAGTCTTTTAATTTCTTTGTTATCTTAGAGTTGTTTTGCTAAAACATTTAATTTTGCATTTAATTTTTTCATGGTAAACATGCAATGTTGATGGATATATTCAGATATTTTAAATTTTTCTTTTGTTCCTCGTAATATTTGTTCTGTGCATCTTTATAATATTAAAAACATATAACGCTGTAACAAAAAGTATTGCAAAAAGTATTGTAAACAAAAGTATTGCAAAAAAAACATGATTTATTTTGTACTTCTTCTTCAAATTCATACTCACATTCGTGATTTAACAAATCATTGACTTTTTTTTTGCATATGAAGCATTCGTGGGTAAATTTGTCGTTAGAGCAATCTTGTTGGTGATCCAATAATTGTTCAACAGGAAAACTTTTTCGCAAAAACAGCATTGATACATGTTGCTAGACATTTTTTTTATTAATTGCTAAAAGATAACGATATATTTATATAATAAAGTTTACAAGATATTAAAAAAAGAACAAGTCCTTTTATAAAAAAATAAATCATTTAAATAATACATATATTTAAAAAAATGAAGTTATAAAAAATCTAGTTCAGGTAAATCATCCATTCTGTTAATAACATCATTTATGTAATCATTTATATCTATATCTATATCTATGTCTATATTGTCTATATTGTCTAATTCTTCTTCCATTATTTATTTTTTTAACTCTTCAATATATTCTTCTTCGTCCATCTTGTTCATTTCTTCTTCTAACTTTTGCATTTCGAAATTTATATAATCCTTAAAATCTTCTTCTCTCAATTCTTTTTCAATCTCTACTTCTGCTGTCTTTTTTTCTTCTGATAATGAAAATAAATCATGTAGACAAACGGTAAAGTTGATTATAAACTCTCCATAGCTATACAAAAAATAATACAAAAAAATATTTTATATAAAAAATGTTTTTATTTTAAAAAAATATAAAAAAAAATTCTTACCAGCCGCAGACTTTAATAAATTGTTTCATTTATTTTTATTTTTTTAAAATATATTTGTTAAGTGGAAAAACATTTACAAATATAAAAAAAAATGTAAAAAAATTATTGTAAAATAAAGTTTTGAAACATTTCCATGGTTTCCTTTATATTATTTATAAGCTCTTTATTTTTTTCTTTTGTGGAAACGTCTAGTGACCAACACCAAAACGCGTCATATAAAGCTTTTACTGCATCGATTTCTGAATAGTGTTTTTGAAATATTATATTATACACCTTTATTCATAAAAGGCGTACAGCGCACCCTAGATCATATCACGCTCTAATTGGTAAAGGTAGAAAACGTATACTTAGAAAACGGGGTAAAGGTTTCCTTGGTAGCCTATTAGGAAATATACCCATACTTGGTAGTGCATTTAAAACAGTATTTTAAGAGGATTAAAAAATGAGTATAAAAAAAGACAGACCACAATGTTTAAATAAAAAAAATGAATTCACTTCGAGTATGCAAACACTCTCACAGAAGAACACAGGAAAAAAAGTATTGCAAAAAATTTTTTTAGAAAAATATTGTATCAACATGTAAAAGAAAACTTTAATGATTACATTACCTTGATTGCATTACCATTGCCTTGCTTTGCTAAAAAATATTTCAACTATAAAACAATTTTCCTAAAAATAATAAACAAAATGTAATAATATAACTTTTAAATCAAAAAGCGACTAAGGATGAGTAGATAAGCGACAAAAGATGAATGCATCATTATACACAATAAATTGTTTTAAAACATCAAGTTCTATTCCTTATCAGACTCAAAAAGATGGAACATTATACGTAGCCATTGTTTTACTTTTCATTTCGTCAGTACCAAATGTTTTAATGAATGTTTACATTATTGCTATGACATTTTACTCCAAAGACTTACATTCTTCTTCTAATATTTTAATGGCCAGTACGTCGTTTTTTGATTTGTTAAATGGGCTATTTTCATTTATACCTTATGCAGCTATATTGATAATGACGTTTTCAAAGAAACATAGCAATCAAAAACAAAAATAAAATAATATCTAAATGAGTTTACATAAATTATTTATATAAATAATGAATTTGTATAGACTGTAAAAAGTATTTTTTTATTTAATCAATATAACAATTTTTTTATTTTTTATTCAATATAATAATCAAACAAAATTACCAAGTTGCTTTCCTAAAGCAAATGCATGCCACTTCTCATACCAATCTATACTTAATTTGAATCTGACCTGGTAATTCTCTTCATGTTTAAATTTATCATGCATCTAAATAAAAAAAAATTTAAAATTAAATTTTTTTTTTTACATAAATAAAAACAATACAACCAGTGTTGTGACCAAGCATTCAATATACAGCTTTTTTGATCAATTTTAACTAATCTACTGAATAGCCTTTTTAAACAACTGTCAATTATTGCAAATGTTGCAAAAAATATTTTAAAATTGCTATGTTTAAACATGATAAAATTAAACACTTTAAGAAACACTTTAAAAAACTTCCGAACTGATACAAGCGATTATGGGGAAAATATATTAACGTATGAGTACAAAGATGGTACAGCCAAAATTATAAATGGGAATAAAAATCAACGACGCACAAAAATATTCACTTTTTTAGGTGGACTTGTATTAGATTATGACATTATAAATAAAATATATACGATAATTCATGTAAAAAACGGATTATTTTATGTTGGTAAAGAAATACTAAAAATATATTTCTAAAAAAACTATTTAATGGTGTTTTTTATGTTGTTTTTTTAAAAAAAAAAACTATAAACTTAATTTTTCAAATAAATTAATTCATTTCTTTTATAAAAAAAAATGGATTTTAAAACTTGTTCACAAGAATTTTATAGGTCAGTTACTCATCTAGAAAACCCTACTTTTACAAGCAATGAAACTTTAAAACAAGTTTAGGGTAATTTTAATTATTTTTTTGAATGGATGGTACTAAACAAATCAAAGTAACTCGTTTTAAAGATAAAGCTCATATTGATTTTATTTATGATGAAAATAAACATGAATTTAAAATGTTATATGAAGATTTTATTAACATAATCAAAGAGTCTTTTTGGTTTGTTTGGTTACTCGAAGAAGAAAGTCGTATAGAAAATAAAATTAAAAAAAAAATGTAAAAGAGTTTTAACCGTATCCATGTTTAGCAAAGTTTTATAGCGAAGTACTTGATAGTTGTGAAGAAAGTAGTTCATTTTGGATTTTCAATTCTAACGAATATATTAAAGCTACTCGTATATATGATTAACTAAATATTGTTTTTAAATATGAAAAAGAACAAGAAAAACATTTTGAAATATCATTTGAAAAGTTTGCACATTTCGTTAAAAAATCATTTGAAACATGGCTTGTAGAAGAAAAAATCAGAGAAGAAATAAAAAAAAACAATAAGAGAGTTTATAGAAAAAAGACTCAAAAAACACGACGCGGAAGAGGAATAGCTGTTTATATTACTCCTAAAAATGTA
The DNA here is from genome assembly GCF_038396675.1 of Hydra vulgaris. Classification (NCBI taxonomy): domain Eukaryota; kingdom Metazoa; phylum Cnidaria; class Hydrozoa; order Anthoathecata; family Hydridae; genus Hydra; species Hydra vulgaris. The sequence continues at coordinate 15,114,203 of NC_088921.1, read as the reverse complement.
TCTAATGCATTGTAAGTGGGCTCTCTGTTATACAATTTAAGAAAAGCGTGCAAAGGCAAAAAATCAAACGCTATTACAAAACCTGTTGTTACAAAACCTGTCAACCCTTATATGCCACCTGATAAAGTATTTGAAGGGTATTGAAAAAAATTTTATATAATAATTTTTGTAAAAATTATTATATAAAATCTTCTAAAGAATAAATATGTACAATAAAATGATTGTTTTCTTGTTTTTCTTTTAGTTTTTTCTTTTTATGACGTTTTATCGTTAAAGTCTTTTTGGCATTACAAGTTAAACAAGTTGTTTTATAAAAGTTTGTTTTTGTTCCTCTTTTTGTGATCGTGTTGAAAAACCACAAATCTTTACTAATAACATGCGCATTACAAGTTTTTAATAGTTAAATGTTTTTTTCTCTCTAAATATGATAAAAAAAAGCTCTCAAAAACCATTGCATGTTAAGCATTTTTCTTCTATTACTTTTTCTAGCAGTGTGTGCGATGTTCGTTTCATGTTTTATTATATTAAATTCAGCCAAACTTGCCTTTTTATTTCTTTTTCTAGTCATGACATAATCAATAGGATTATCTAAAAATTGATTGGCGGTCTTTAATCTAGAATTGTTCAAGTATATTTTCTTCCTTTCTTGTTGTTGCATGTAATAAATATTTTCTTCGTTTAGTACACAAGGAATAGCATTAATATCTAATATGGATAATTTATCCCATGTGCATTCATTATTAGTTCTTAAGAAACTACCATCTTTTAAATAGCTTCTAATTTTATTTTGAGCAAATATTTGACTTTTAAAAATATCATGATCCAAAGGAATTTGTTTTGTTTTCATAGACAATAGTTTTCAATCCAGCCTTTCTAGTTGTCTCATATATAAAAGCAAATGTATGTCTTTTTCAAACAGGTGTTTGGAAGTGCCATCGAGATATTTAAACAATTCTTTTTTATAAAATTTGATCGCTATATAAAATATTTTTTGTACGGAATAAAAGGGTTACTAATAGGCAGCAAATGCTCCTCATAAACTATTATCATTCCATTCGAAAGGAAATTTGTTATATGAAAAAAAGACATTTTTATTTGCAGTCATAGCACTATATTTTAATATAAATTTAGTAAACTAATAAAATTCATGATTATCAGCAGTCCATTCTGTCGGAAAATGGTTTGTTTCTCGTATATAGGAACTGATTTCAATTTCGTTATAGTTGATATTCAGAGCTTCTACAGCTTCAAACAAATGTCTATTGAACCTTAAATAGTTTGGAATTTGTAGTAAAACACTTTCTTCTCCCAAACTATCAAACAAAAAAAAATGAGCTTTGTCTATTTTAATCAAAACTCTCCAATGTTGTCCAGCTTCTTTTGTAGTTTCATTATTATAAATATATATATGACGCATCTGACCAAAACCAGTCGGATGTTGCTTTATGTTATATTGAGAAAATCATCGAAACATCTCAAAAATTCAATTTTTATCATTATTTATTTTTTTGCATAATTGTTTACAAGTTAGTAAATAGCGTGTAATATATTGACAAATAAAGTCTTTTTTGTCGCAAGTTCCATCCTTTATAATGCCTTCAATGTTTCTTTTAACAGATTTCTTTTTTAAAGCACCATCTAGATTTTCTATTAAGATGAGACGGTAGGAATTATTTTTGTCGTTAACGTATCTACGAATCCGTCTGTTTGATCACCATCTGTTTGATCTAAAGTATGTTTAATATCTCTTTTTAGTAGCAAAACAGTGAGCTTGGATTTATAGTATTTAGCTATATGGTTATCGTTATCATGTTCTTTTTTTAATTTGTCAAATTGATCAAGATGAATATGGCAAAGTTATGGGTTCTTTAATAAATTTTTAAATTAACTGTTTTTAAAACATTTTTCAATAGAATAAGAATTTAATGTTATTCTTTTGGAATCGAATACATTTTGTAGGAATTCAATAGATTTTTTATCTATATAATCTTCTTCTGAATAGATGAGAGTGAAGAATTTCAAGATTTATTTTCATGATGTTTATATCTTTTGCACAAATCTAGCACGCTTCATCTAGCGCGCAAATAGCGCACTTGTTATGAATTTTTTCAATGATGCTATCAACGCGATTCATTTTTTTAATAAAAAAATTTATAAAAAAACTATTTTTTAACTGTTTTTATACTTTTAAATTCATTTTATTAAAGGAATACGTTTCTTTTATTTAAAAAAAAACAATTTTTTTTTTATTTAGTTATGGATACAGGATATTGAATTCATTACAAACGAGGTGCAACATGCGTAGGGAATAAATTGCATGAGAGTAGTGTGTTTGCGTTCTGTTAACGATAAACAATATTTTCACACGCAGTGCATACCTTGTGTAAATTATAATAAAATAAACAAAAAATATCAAAACACAAATAATTTTTGTCTCCATAATATCCATGGTTTACCTTTCAAACCAAGCTTCAAAGTGACATCAGAAACTATATCTTGCGTTGACACAATAAATTACTTAAAACAACAGTTTAAAAAATTCGAAAATAGTATTGTATTTTACAAAGTAGGTGAAAAAAATGTTATTAACGCAATAAAAGTGTGTAAGTTTTTTTATGGATTTGATTTAAACCGTTTTTAATTTCCAAAAATCAGTGGTTTAACAAAATACTTTATTAATGAAGATTTATGTTTAGAACATTTTCAAACAAGACAAACAAAAGAAATTAATTTCGAGCATTGTCCTAGATACGAAATATTTATGTTCTCGCTATACTTGGAAGATTTCATTCACGATTTTACGCATGAAAATTAAGAACGAGAGATTTATGGGGAGTTTGTGCAATTAATTAAAGAGAATACTGTATGCAGTAAATTATTAAATAAAAACAAATGCGAATGTTTCGATAATATATTTCACGTAGATAATCTTGTATATCAACTTTTTGTTTTGGGAAAAAAAAAAAAAATAAAATAAAAGAAATGTCATGTTCAAAAACCTTCGTTTTCCGTCACATAATACTTGGTGAAATTAGAGTTTTTGTGTATAGGTTGACTCGATACCACTTTATCGTTTTTGTAATTATAAACTTTATTTTCTTTTCTTTTAAAAATCATTGACACGTTAAAATTTATTTTAAAGAAATAAAACATTGAGCTTTAGGAAATTTTTTTATTAAACTTTTATCATGGAAATTGCAGTGTTTAAAAGCTTTATAAATGTAAACTGTATCTCCTTCTATTTTAACTTTTCCATTTATAAAATATTTATAAATAGGTACATGTGTATAAATGGTGCAATATCCATTATGAAAAAGTTTGTCGTGATATGAAAAATAGGGTCTTTGCGTGCAAGAAGGGTAGCAATTCTCTAATATTTTACAATTTTTCTTCAACTCGTCAGATTCCTATGTATTGCTGATATAAGGAAACAAAAAGTAATACTTTAAAGACACTTTAAGTTTGTATTTCTATGAACAACATTTATTTTGATTTCTATTTGTTATTTTGTAATAAAGTTTATAAACTTTAATAAAATCGTCCATATTTTTTTTTGTTCTTTATATCGTTTTTCCACCGTTGTTTTTGTTATGTATAAAAAATCAGCATTTATCATACGACATGTTTCAAACATAATTTTTATTCATGATGGTGATTGCTCTGCTAAACTCACATATTCACGAGAAGATTTTTCAAATAAATAAAGATTGTTTTTATAGTCTTTAGCTATAAAAATATAATACAAATCGACAAGTTTTTCTTCAGACAAGTTTAATTCCAAGTCCCATTTTTTTAAATAGTAAAATATAATTTCTTGCCACTCTTTATACGTATTATCTAAATATTGAAATTCATACAAAATTTCATGTAATTCATTATCAGGATAAAAAAGTTGAACTGCTTTTAGCAGACTTTCATCGAGTTGTCATTTTCTCTTTCAAATATGAACTAGAATTTTTTTACAACTCTTTATATAGGAATTATTTATATAAAAAACAAGTATTTTATAATCAAAACAAATTTTTGATTCATTTAAAAAAAATTTTACAATAAAAAATAATCTTCGTCTTGTTCTCCTTCTGTCTTTACTTTTTATATTTCGTTTAATTCTTATTCAGCTAGCTTTTCACCGGCTCATTTTAAGTTTTGATTGAAATTTCTTTGATGTCCATTTTTATTTATTGTATTCATAAGAGAAAGTTTTACAGACAACAGTCTATCGTATTCTGTTAAATAAATGACGTCGTCTTCTTTTGCCAATCGAATAGTAAAACCGTTAAAAAAACTTTTTTAATATTATAATTATATTTTTAATTATATTTTAAATATTATATTTTAATATTAATTATAAAATTTTTTAATATTCCAGTTTTAGGATAAGCAACTATTTGATAAGCTTTGTTTTGAGCACTTTCAAAATCTTCCATCAAAGATTCCAAAACTTTTTTGGGTAATTTATTATGATTGAATTTAAGAATAATACTAAAAGTTATTTCACCTTTAGAAGTTTTGAATTCGGCGTCAGCTTTATTTAATTTAATTTCACCTCTGAACATATAATTTGTTCTATTAAGATCGCACATCTCTCTGTATTTCCACGGGAATAGGATTTCACATCCTTTATTTTTAGGATGGTAAATAAATTCTTTATTTATATAATTAAATTGAGCAACAGGTTTAAGTGGTACAGTAGATTCTTGTTTATCTATTAGATTATCTAGTAGATTACTGTTTAATATTTTTTTCTTCTTGAAAATCTATAAACCACAAAGTAGCAGCTGCTAAATTTGCAAATTTTATATAGTTGTTATTGTTGCAATAAACAACTTCAAAATCAGTTGTTTCCATTTTTTTCACTTTGCTTTGAATAAATTCAAAATGAAAAATGTGTTCCTTTTATACTGTTTTTACTTGAAAAGAGAGATTAAAAAACAAGAATAAAACAAGTTTTTTTATGACATTTGAATTATGAGGTCATAAAGTTCAAAGTTCAAATGTAGCATGATATTGAACTTTAAACTCTGTACTTTGATACTTTAGTTCTATTTTAATGAGGTAGGATAAGCTGTTATGACTACTTTAGTAAACCTTTGCATATAAGAAGGGGAAAAAATGTTTTGTTTAAACAAGAAAAAACATTTTATTCCAGGAAGGAAATCTAGTAGTACTCTTTTTAGAAAAAAATAAAAAAATTCTTTTAGCAAAAAACCAAATGCTACTTATGTAAAATTTGATTCTTTGCTAAAGACTTATTTTTTATTACTTTATAAAAAATTGGTAGATAAAGAAAAACGATATTACGAAAACACTCGTATGGAAATTGTGAAATTAAAATATAAATATTACAATAAAGATATACCCTTAGATAATTCTAGCTGTCAAGAGAAGTATGATAAAGAATTGATGCAAAATGTTGACGATTTATTTCTTCAAATATTTCTAGATACCGAATATCAATGGTTCCTATTTTACCATATATTAATGAACTTTATAACAGCCTTTTAAATTCGGACGATTTAAACAATTTTATTTTTATTATAATTGGTTTGGGTATTGTAATCATTGTGAAAAAAAAATTTTATTTTGTTTTAGTTGTTATTATTGTAAAGTAAGTTTTTGTAAAGATTATATTTTAATCCATAAAGATAAAAGAGAATATGTTGTTTATAGTTTAGACTTTAAAGAAAACGTTTGCATATATTATATTTATTTTGAATTTGTATAACTTTGAGTCAGTGAAGTAAAGGTCTTTTTATGCTACAAAAAGTAGTGCTTGTTTTAATTTAAAAAGCACCAAGGATCATATAATTCATCCAAGCAAACTTGTTTTAGTTTCTACAGGAATTTTTATCGAGGAAATAGATGAAGATGTACATGGACAAGTATTATCCAAATCGGATATTGCTTATCATAATGATGTTTTTGTTTAATATGCTCCAGGAATAATAGACTCAGATTATAAAGGGGAAATTAAAGTAATACTTTAGTACATTTCAAATCAAGATTTTTTTGTTAAACGAGAAGATGCTCTAGCACAAATAGGATTTATAAAAATATTAAAACCGTACAAAATAGTTACAGAACTTGATAGTTGTTCTTGTCGTGAAGTTACTGTTCCAATGATTAAACAAGTTGTTAGAAAAAGCGGTTTTGGTTCTACAGGAAAATACTTTTTTTGTATTTTTTTTGTAATTTTTTCTAGATTAGTAAAAGTATGGCAAACAATGGTTCAACTAAAATTGATGATTATTATCAAAGTGATATTCAAACTGATGGCGCACGAGTAAAATTCGATAATAATCAAAAAGAAGAGAAAAAAGAAGATCAATCGAGACCTTCAATTTTTATTCAAATCAATGACGCAGCAGGCGTAATGAGTAATATGTTATTAAGTGTTGATAAAATGAAAGATTTGGATTCGCAAATTTCATATTTAGAAGACTTGACTTATAAAGGAAGAAAAGGACGTTAACTGTGAATTATAAAAGATTTCCGTAAAAAGATTCCAGATAATATTAATGGATCGTATCATTGTGCGCCATTTTATTCTAAAGAATACAAGTTTTATATGAGATTAACTGTAGATTCTGAAAAAGATGACATTGGCCTATTTTTTGATATGAGTTTTACACCTCGTGATCGAATTTTAAAATAGCCTATTTTAGGGAGAATAGTAAAATTTAAAATTTGCGGTCATGAAGGTTTTAAAATTGAAAAAAGTTTTCTTGCTATCGATAACGATTGTTTTCAACGACCTCCAAAAGGTGGCATAAAGTGTGGCTATGGTTTTTGTAATATTTTAAAAAAATCAGACGCAAATAAATATATCTAGGAAAATGATTTATTTATTAAATGTAAAATTAAGTAACTTATTTTTTTGAGCAAACTAATAAAAAATGGTTTATGTATTATGTAAAATATTTGCTATTTCGTTTTTGTATTACACTTTGAAAAATATATTTGTCCAATTATCAATTGATGAAGTGTAAACATTTCTTTTGCGTTTTAATCTTGTAATTTTTTAGCTATATAAAAAAAGATAGATAATATACAAAAAATCAAAATTTGGGAACAAATTAAAGAAGAGAGTGGTGGCATGCATAAATTATTTCAAACTTTGATGCAAATTTTAAAGAATACCGATTTTCAATTGAATCTGATTAGTAAAAAAAAACTGAAAGAAATGTTGACTTGTTTGAACGATATAGAACATGGTATAATGTCGTACGAAAAACAAATCTATTTCAGTTTTATTCAAAGTTACTTGAAATACGCGAATATTGCGTGGTGTAGTACATCTAAAAGCAACCTTGATACACTCTATCGAAAACAAAAACATGCCTTAAGAATAATTAATTTTAAAATAAAAACAAACATGCAAAACCACTGTTCGAAATTATAAACATCTTTACGTTATACGAGATAAACGTTTATAAAATTTTATGTCTCATGTACAAAAGTAAATTTCAACAATGCCCCTCAATTTTTAATGATCTTTATGAAATAAAACCTAACATTAAGTATACTTTACGCACAACAGGCTTAATTGAACCATTGTGCAAAACTAAACAAGAACAATTTAAAACTACGTATCGTGCTCCGCATATCTGGAATAAAATCTTAGCAAAATATAGTAATTTACAAGATGTAAACAATATAAGTTGCTTTCGAAAACTAATAAAAAAGAGTATTTCAAAGTATAAAAATCTTATTAATGATTTCTTTTAAATTGCTTTTTTTTTTTATTTTTTCTTTATTTATTTTTATTTTTTTATTTTTTTTTTGTTTCTTTGACTGTTTGTTTTATTTGTTCCTGTCTTTTTACATTGAATGTTTTTGGTATTCACACTATTTACCTTAGTTAATTAAGTTTTGCTTTTAACAATATTATAGGAATTTAATATTGTAAAAACATAACTAGTAAAACGGTTCTTGATGATAAGACTTAATGGTCTTCTGCAAGTTTCCCGCGTTTTTATATATTTTTGTATAACTTATTATTTTGTATCTCTTATTATTTTGTCTTTGATTTTTTTTTAATATTTATAACTGGATTGTTTTTGAAAGAATAAGGGTATCTTGTAATATATTACGGAATTTAATTGTAACAAAAACGGAGAATTAAAAAAAAAAAAAAAAAAAAAAAAGGGATGATATAGAAGTACATAATATGTATATTAAAGACATTTTAAAAATAATTGTCGAGTGTAACAATTCAAATAATATTTTTTATACATGGCAAAAGAGTGAAATGATAGTTTCACCAGAAGATATTCAAGTTTTAGAATGTAGATAAAATTGAGAGGACATTTTATAACATTATTAAATACAATTTTAAAAATAACTATAAATTTTCATGTTAGTGTTATTTTTTGGTAAACATTTTTATTATTATAATTTTTTTTTATTATCGTAATCTTTTTTTTACATAACTAATTAAAAAATGGATCAATGGAGTGAAGACGACATTAAAGAAATTGATGAAAGAAATATCTTTTATCAATTACCTTTTCGAACTTGCTTTCATTGTGATAAAGTCAATACAAATGATACTCATATTTGGGATGTGTTATATGAATTATCTCCACAATTATATGAACATTTTCATAATTTACGTAAATTTTTACTAGAAGGCAAACATCAAGAAGGAATTTTAGTTGTAATGGAAAAAGTGAGAAAAATAATTACTAAAATTGCTATCGATCGAATTAAAGAGAATTTGTATACAAGAAATATTTTTATAGAATTAATTAGTCATATGATTATTATGGCTAATATTGGTATTGCAGAAGATGAATTCGTTGCTAATAAAGAAAAAGAAGAATTTATTATAAGAGATAATGCTATGGTTTTATTTTTATAATCGCAATATCCAGAATTCGAATTGAAAGAGTTTTCTAACTTGTCTAGTAATGAAGAACGTTTAAATCTAAAAAGAAATTATATAAATTATTTTAGTTTAATGTTTACAGCTATTGTAAATTTATAATTTTTTTGTATTTTAGATTAACTAATAATGAATCTTCCAGAATCATGTAAACATGAATAATGTGTTAACAATATTCGAATGAAACTCAAAGAATGTTATTCTGAAATTAGTAAGCCTTTTGAAATATTGAGATATTTTGTTAAATTTGATATTCACGCTGATCAAGTAAAAGAAGCTGCTTATAAATTAGATAAATTAATACGAGAAGATGCTGAAACAAATCGTTTTAAAGAAAAAATTGAAACTTTGAATATTTTTATAAAAACTATTACAAAATTACTTACTAAAAAAAAAAAAGAAAAACAAAAAGAAAGAGACGTTGCCATGTTTGAGTATATAGAAAAAAATGTTCCTGAATTTCGTAAAGAAATAATGAATGGGTTTATTTTTCAAGGTGAAACTGAAAAATTGTTAAGTTTAAAAGAAAATTTAAAACATCTATTTTTAATAATGATTAGTATTTGCAAAGTATATCTCTTGGAATTAATATAAATGAATTTGTCAAGTTGTCAAGTGAATACGAAAATTATATGTCTGAAAATAAAAAGAGTAAAAAATATTAATTTTTTAGATTACATAAAAAAAGGAAAATAATAGTGTTTTAGAATATCCTAACAACCTTGAAACAAAAGAAAAACTTTCAGCTTGTGATTATTTAGAACTTTGTGAATGTAAAGGAGATTGTTTAGAATGCAAAAACATATGAAAGAAATACAGAAATCTTATCCGAACTTAAAGAAATAATGACCAAAGCTCATGAACTTCTCAATAACAGTAGCTAATCGACATAAACAAAAAGTTTTTGTTGTAATTTTTTATGTTTTTTTTAGCTTACATAATAAAAAAATGACAGATTTTAAATGGGAACTTAATAATCTTATCACTGTTCTTTTGATGAAAACAGCTGTTTTTCATGATGAGGCTTAAGCGATACGATTGTTAATGGAAAATGCCCTTTCATGTCCTATTGAGAATTGTAATGGATTTAATCTTCGGGAACGTTGTAAAGGAAGTTATGATCGTATATCTCAATACATACGTGAAAAAAATAATAAAGATATAGTTCTTGAACAAATTAAAAATTTCACAGTTATATAAAAAAGCAGTAAAATTATTTTTTGAAAAATAAATAAAAATAGTATTTTTGTTTTTTAAATATTTGTTTTTAATTAAAAAATTATTTTTTTAAAAATTAGTATTTTTTTAGATTACATAATAAAAAATGACAACGAATGAAGAAAACGCTGATAAAATTTTTATGCATGTAGTAATAAAATATATTGTGAAATTTGATCCAACTGGAGAAATAGAGAGATGTTTAACATCTATGGATTCATGTAATGTAAATGAATGTGATGGAGCACATAGTTGTTCATCTTGTCAAGAAAATTTTGATAAAGTGGGCAAATTTATACGTAATAACGATCTCAATAACAAATTCAAAAACGAACTTTTATTTTATTCGCACCAAAAATTTTTTTAATAATGAAAACATTGTAAGATTTTTTTTAGAATTACATAACAAAAAATGGAAATGAATGAAAAAGAATTTGTAAATTTTGTAAAAGAAGTAAGTAAAACGAAATTTAAAGAAATAACGTTATAAAGTATCCAGAAGAAATATTTACACCGTTTGATGAAGTTGAATGATTGATATGAACGATAAAGATTATAGAATTTGTAAAAAGGCTGCAGAAAAACTGGGATTTCAAGAACACTTGTTATATTTTCTTTTTAAAAAGCGTAATGTTATATATGAGTTTTTATATGAATTTGCTCTTTGTAAATAAAGAATGCATAAATGTATAACTTGTTTATTGAATAGTTGTTTTATTTATAAAATTAAAAAAAGAATGTGAAATATGATAAATTTATTTTTAGATTACATAATACAAAAATGGAAACAAAGCAAGAAGAAATAGATGATATTATTTTGAAAACATCTAATAAACTTGGACTAACTAAAGAAATAGTGTTGGAAATTTATAAAAAGAAAAAAAAAGCTATTGGTTTTTTGAGTTTTATGATTGCAAAGTCAATTATCCTTGTTTATGCTGTAGATATTGTGTGGATAAAGTGCGTGATTTTTAAAATATTTTTTAGATTACATAATAAAAAAAACAGAAGAATTTAATGTTATTATTATGACAGCAGCAAAGAAGATTGGTTAAACAGAAGCATTATTAGACAACATTTTTGAGTATCACAAACACGAAACTTATTATTTGGGTTCTTGCGAATGTAAATCTAATAATATCTGTTTCAATTGTAAAAGGAATATGAAAAAGATTCATCGTTCAGAATATAAAAATTCCAAATATATAAACAAATATAAATTGAGTCTAGAATAAAGTTTTTTTGGAAACAAAGTTGTTCTTTTATATATTGTGATAGATGTTTAGATTAACCTTAAATGTAATTTTTTTTTTTAAATGTGATTTTTTTTTAGATGAGTATAAGACAAAATCATAATAATCAATTGTTTTTGAAAATAGTAAATATGATTTGAAATGCTGTGTCAAACAATGAAGAAAATAACTTGGAAAACGAAACATTGAATGACGATGAAATAAAGACTTTGAAAAATTTGTTAAATAATGATGATGAATATGACTTTTTATTTAAATTAAGAATAGACATTGATGCAAATATTATTTTTATGGTGTTTTTTATTAAGTATGTTTATATGTATTTATATTCAGATGAAAATTTTTTTGTATGTTTCTTTTCAGCAAAAAAATAAAAAAATGTTATCTTATATCTAAAATATATAAAACAATACATATTACTGCAAGCACAGGAAAGGCAGCTCATTTATTAAATGCTATGACTATACATGCTTTTGCAGGTATAGAAAGAAGAGTCAAAGGTTTAGATTATTATATGCAACATATGCATCCTGATGTTAAAAAACGTTGCTTAGAAACTGATGTTTTGTTTATCGATGAAATTTCAATGATTAATACTCAAACACTTGATTTGTTACATTGGATAGCTTGTAAAATTAAACAATGCATTGATAAACTTTTTGGAGGTATATCCCGGTTTTCAAACAACTCAACCTCAACATGAAGTCATTGCTGTCAATTATCAAAAATTTTCTTACGATCTTACTTCGAATATGGCTAATTTGATTACTTTTACTAAAATACTTAACGAATGGACAAATCGACAAGGTTGGATCTTAGATTTTGATTTATTTCTTTATAAAAATTTAAGCACGCTATCAAGATTTGTAGCTGGAACTGACGAAGCTTTATTACAAAGAGTGTGCGTAGCTGCAAACCTGATCAATAATTTATTTAAAACTATAAGATTTTATTCCAATTATCAAAAAAACAATACTACTTGCGCCAATATTGTCATATCTAATCGCGCTTATGATCGTTTTAGGAGTCTCCTAATTTAAAAGAGTTGTTTAAAAAGATTTAGAGGTTTAACATTAACCCTAAATTAGGTTTAATTGAAGAATATGATACTAACTACACTAACTTTGCTACTTTTGCCAAAGCCAAAGCACTTATGCAATCTGCCGACCGTAATGGACTCATTAGACCACTTGCTGCAGCAGGATCCGCAGCTGCTCCAGCGCCTGCCGATTATCAAACAGCGCTAGCAGCCAGATATAATGCTATGTTAACTGGTAAAAAAGTTCGTAAATTTAGAGTACCATTAAGTTTATTGTGTGAAATTTTTCAACTTAAAGACTATTTTGGAAAACATAAACAAATCAGATTAGAATTCTACGTTGAAAATAACATGAAACAACTTTTGGAATCGGTAAGACCTATCGCGATGCCGACATAACAGTGCTTGCCAACGTGGGTTTAGCTATTAAAAATTCTATGATTTATAACAATACTATATAACCAAACCAAGTTTACCGTTAGAAAGATCTTTATATATCAACAGTAAAAAAGACGATGCTTATTCTTTACTTATATCGTACTACGTTTTGCTCAATACGAACACGTTGTAACCAATGTAGAAAATGTCACAGAAGTCACTGTCAATTTGGGTAGTATAAAAACAGCAGATATTGTACCGCATTGCATTATAATGTCCGTCAATTCTAAAAAAGAAAGTAATTATTTAAACAAAAATTGTTTAACACCATGTAAAATGGCAGTCAATATTCTTAAAAAAGTAACTCTTTATAACTAAAGAAGAACATTTGTTAATTTGCCAGGTGACACTTTCGAATTTGGTATGACTAAAGTCGACGATCAAGTACAAATTTGGAAAAGTTATGCTTCTTGGTGTAAAGGAATTATACCATCTACTTTAAATATTAATAATTTTGTCGATAATTATGATGCAGACGATGATAGTTTTTTGAAAAGTGTAGTGTAGATCTTTATTTTAGCACTAATAATATCACAGAACCTTTAGTTATTGATACTACCAGCGATTACAATTATGTCAACGATAAACCTCCAGTCGCTATCGCTAGAAATAATTCATTTCAAATCACTGAAAAATATACAGAACAATTTAGAGGAATGCTTATCTTTGTATCTTCAATAGGCAGCTGCAGTTGCTCAAACTGGAACATCAAAAGAAGAACAATTATCCTATGTTCCTACCAAATTTAAAGGATCTAAATAGCATTATAACATTTTTAATTTTTATTAAATGAACCGTATTTCAATTGTATTTTTTTATAAGCAAACGATTTTTTCTAACAAAATTCTTAAAAAAAAATCAAAACTTGATTTTTTTTTATCCTTGTCTTTATGGCTCGCATGCGTACAAGAAGAAACGCTCATCATCGTGGTCAACATTGACATCAAAGAGGTAGCGCACATCATCGCTATCATAGAGGAAAAGGTAAATTTTTTACGTGAGTTAAAAATTTTGCCAAACGATTACTAAAATCAGACGTAGGTGGATACGCACTCAATTATCTACAAAAACAATGCAATGCGAAAAAGTTTTGTTGTACCGCGTGTAAAATAAAAAAAAAACTCATGTAAAAGAACAAAAAGATTTAAAAGAAAAAAAGAAAAAAGTCAAGGGTATAGAGAAACAATAAACAAATTAGCTACCTATGCAGCTGCTAAATATACCCAAGTGGCAAAAATACGATTTTGACTTTAAACGTAATAAATTAACCGATTTAAACATATGATATACTTAAAAAAAACTCATCTAGAAATCTTTATAATCTATTTAAATAAATCTTTATGAAAAAAGTTTATAATTTTCTATTATTTTTATTTATTTTCATCATTCACCGCAAAAAATGCAAAAAAAGAGGAAGAGGAAAATATTTACTACTCTTAAAAACAATATTAGAAGGAAAAGGTAAAAGAAGAGGTCATGGAAGAGTATATTTACCTCCATTACAAGGAGCAGGAAAAATAAGGGGGAAAGTAAGAGTCTATTTACCACCTTTAAAAGGTGCTGGACGAAAACGCATGCGTGGAAAATTTTTGCCCATATTAGCTGCAATGGCATCCAGTCTTGTGCCAGCTCTTTTACTTACGATTGAAAAAGCTGTTTTAGGTAGTGCTATTTCTGATGGAATTTCTTACGGAATCAATCAAATTAGAAAATAATTTTATTATAATATATAAAATAATCTTCACAATATTTTTTTATATTTTATTACAAATATATTATCCCACTATTGTTCCAAGTAAACCAGTTAATAACGCTTCAAATAAATAACCTTCGACAACAATGAAAATAAAAACACTTGAAATTGTTAATATTGTCATTTTTTTTTCTTTTACTTTTTTAACGGACAGGAAACGGTCAAATAAATACGCTTCATTAAATAGATAAAAATCTATTTCTCTTTATCTTCTTTGAAATTTTCAATAATAGAAAGGATTGCATTAAATGCAATAAAAAAATATAACTCTAATCCAAAACGTACTATATTAAACAACATTGGGAATCCTTTATTACAATAATATAAATAAAACATCCTAATGGTTTAGGTGGAATAGAGAAACAATTTATTACCAATGTAATACAATGTATGTATGCATGTTATGTATGTGTGTATGTAATGTATGTATGTAATGTATGTATGTATGTTATGTATGCATGCATGTATGTATGTATATATTTATATACATATATGTGTATATATGTATACATATTTATATATATATATATATATATATATATATATATATATATATATATATATATATATATATATATATATATATTGACTTTAATAATGAGTTGTTTAACTAAAAAAAAAAAAAATCAAGACAAAGTAAAGGAAATTTTTACTGATATAGTATTTGAAACTATTGGTGAAAGTATAAAAACTAATTGTGAGAATCCACAGTAGGGGAGACTAGAATTTTGTATGAGAGCCTAATATTTTTTGCATGTGGCAACACTCCACCTCTTGAAGTCAGTTTAAGTTTAATCGTGTTGGTGTGAAGCGTTGCAAAGTGGTGATTAAAAATTGATTTTACAACTCTTTTACGTAAGTTTTTAAACATTTTTCTTTTTTAATTCGCCCTTTTAATGTATTTAACAAAATATTTCTTAGTTTATACAAATGCATTATTTGGTTTGCTTGAATATTGCGTTAATAATATCTCTCAAATCCTAACCTCAAGTATTTAGTCGGCGTTTTTTGTCAATTTGGCGCCCTGTTGTACCTAGGGACATGTCCCTAGGTATAACAGAGTGCCAAACTTCTATATCATCAGGAATTATTTGTGTTTTTATGTAATAAATAATTCATTTATGAATCGTGGTGTAATAAATAATAGAATTGTAATGGAAAATAATAGTTGTAATTCAATTTATTCCAATAATATAATACATATATATATATATATATATATATATATATATATATATATATATATATATATATATATATATATATATATATATAAATAGTTACATAATAATATGCCAATAATATAATATATATATATAAATAGTTAAATAATAAAAAAAATACAAATAGTTAAAGTTATGGTTTTAAGTTTTTTACAGGTTCTTTTTTATTTATAATTATTAGCTCAATAGAAACCAATCTGAGTATTTGATTACCCAGCGTCCCTAGGTACAACCGCCGTATCTAGGTACAACCACCTATGTCCCTAGGTACAACCCCATGTTGTACCTAGGAACAAAGTCAAACCTCATTTTGCGCCTAAAAAATTACTAAAAACTTGTATTATAAAGCAGAGATTCTAATCAAAAGTGCACAAAGGACCATATTTTCATATACAGATTTCAAAAGTTTAATTATATTCACCGATAAAAAATTACACTCATTAACCTAAAAACATCCCAAGCAGAACCAGTCTTCCCTATATCTATAGCGATCAGTCTCAATTGTCTGGAACATGTGCAGTTTCTCTCAACAGCAGCAAAAGTCAAACAGCTGTATTTTGTTCATTTTCTCAAAGTTTCAATGAGTCATTGTCAGCACCTTGTATATCAATTTTTAATTATCATACTTTTGATGGTGATGAATGACAAGAATTTGAAAACATGTTGATCAGCGATTCTGATGAATACACAAAGTCTTTAAAAACAGACAAACTTGAAGCAGATTTGGCATTTTCATCCCATTCTGTTAACATCACTCAAAAAGCCTTTAGTGCTTTGCTAACTATATTACAAATTTTTTCCAATGGCAGTTACTATGCTCCTTACAAATGTAGGAGCATAGTAACTGCCTTAACATTAGTTTGTCTCATATACTAGAGCAGCAAAAATATCTCAAAGTAATACCTTGCGATACTGATGATTCTATAAAATTAGAAACTATCACTAGGAGAGAATATTTTGTAAAATTAAAGGAATTAGAGATGAATTATAATGGAGAGATTGTGACGACCTTGAAGACCGATAAAGGTTTTCAGAGTCAAATTGTGGCGTCAAGTTACAGCAATTTATTACTATCATCAAGGAAACACGTTGTTTGCACCAATAGGAATAGTCAACAAACTCAACAAGCTACAAGAGGGTTTGTTAAAATAGATACAACTTTATCTAGTAATTTGCAACATAAAGTAAAGTCGGTATTATAAAATATATAAGATTTTTGTAATTGATTTATGCAAGAACGAAATTTGTCGTATCTTGATAGGTTAAAACACAATGTATATAAAATACTCACTTTTATCATTATTATTTATGGTGCTTGTATAATGCTTTTATATCAAATTTATCAAAATAAGGTAAAGATAAGAAAGGAGGAAGTTTTAAAAGTAAAAATAGTAAAAGTTCGTTCGAATAAAACTAATTCCTTAGTAGGGCAATTATCAAGCAGTCTTCAAAGTCAAAATATTTCAATAAACACTAACGCTAGTGATCTTGAGGTATGTAGTGAGTATGTATTTATTAATTACAATTATTTTCGATTTGGGATGATTTATAGATCAACATATACCTGAGTTCATTTACTACAAAACAGAGTTAAATAAAAAATTTCTTTATTCAAATACTAAAGTGCAAAGCTATCAAATAGAAAAAACCTACTATCTTAATATTTATAACAAATTTAGTATTAGCCTTGCAATTAATAAATTATACTGGACGTAGAGGCAGAAATTAAAAAACCTTTTTTGGATAGTAACTTTGTTTGTTATAGTAAATAATTTATTATTACATTTTTTGTCTAAAATTTCCTTCCAGAGTTTTAATAAGCAATATACATTACATTACCAAAACAAATATAAAAAAGAATTAGATCAACTTAAATTTATTCACAGTTTAAATGTTGCAATGATTCCTTGATCAATAAAATTTGGAATCTTTTTTTTTATTATTATTATTATTATGTATTTCGCCGATAAGAAAAGTTTACAAGTTTATGCAATACAAATATATAAATACATGGCTGGGGCAAAAAGAAGACAAGTTTTGTCTTATCACCAAGCCCCTTTAAATAAAAATGTCAATAATAAAAATACAAAACAAAGTAACTAGTAAAATGAACGTTAAACAAAACGTTGCGTTAAAATTAAATAACGATAAATAAAAACTAAAAAACATTTTACGCTATATTACAGTGTAATATATCCAAAAGTATACGAAGATTTTTTAATTAATTATTTTAATTAAATTATTTTTTTCCTAACTGGTTTTAGATTTATAAACCTTTTGAATTTAAATCATAAAATAACAGATAATACACAAACAACAAACAAACAAACAAACAAAAAAAAACAACATTTTTTAAAAACATTTTTAGTATCATAATGTTTATATATGTAAAGTTTATTATATCAGATAAAAAACAACGTCATAATGTACAAATATATATTTAAACCATATTTATAAAGAAATAGACAAACGTAATTACTCCTAATCAAAGGCTTCAGAAAAATGTTAATTCGTTAGTCATTTATTAAAAGCTTTTGCTTAAGTTTGTTTTTAAATTGTTTAATAGAAGAAATAGTTTTTAACTCATTATTTAATAGCATGTTCCATAGTTTAGGACCTCTGTTAGCAATTGAGAACTTAGTAACAGAGTAATAGGTTTTAGGTTGAACATAATTGTTTTCTGAAAATCGTGTTGGGTATAGATGATATATTTTTTCCGAAAAAGAGTTAAATAAAATAGGTGCTATTTTTTATTAATTTTGAACATAAAAATGAGAACTTAATAAAGATTTAGTTGAAATACGTTGAGAATATTAAATTTAATGAATAGAGGTTTAGTGTGTGAGAAACGATCTACATTTCCAATAATTCTTAAAGCATGCTTTTGTTTAATTAATAGTTTATTAATTTTAGTTACGTTAGTGCTACACCAGGCAACGCTTGCATAACTTAGTTAGCTATGAATAAATGAAAAATAAATGTATTTTAAACAGGTTTGATTTAATAACTGCTTAGCTTTGTAAAATAGACCAATATTTTTTGAAATTTTATTTTGAATTATATTTATGTGCTCCTTCCAACTCACATTTTCATCAATAGCAACACCAAGAAATAACAATGAACGCTCTCTTATTATACAAGAGTTATTTACAACTAAAATTGGAAGATTTAATGGGATGAGTCTCTTTTCATGAAGACGATGGAAGAAAGTATAATTTATATTTTTTATGTTTATGGATAATTTATTTGCTATAAACAATTCACTTAGTTTTGCAAGCTCTTTGTTTACTGTTTCAAATAAAGAATTAATATCCTTATCAGAATAAAATAAGTTGGTGTCGTTTGCAAATAGGATTGAATTTAAGATACTTGAAAATTTATTTAAGTCATTTATATAAATGAGGAATAAAAGAAGCGCTAAAATTGATCCTTGTGGGACGCCGCAGGAAATTGTTGCTAAATCCGTTTTACTATTTTTAAACGAGATATACTGTTTCCTATTTGCTAGATAACTTTTAAACCATGCTAAGTTAAAACTTATGATACCATAATTTTTAAGTTTGTGCAGGAGAATATTATGATCCACCGTATCAAAAGCCTTACTTAGATCAATAAGGACGCCTAAAGTAAATTTGTTTTCATCAAAAGCTTTAAATATTTCGTGTACTAGATGAATTATTGCATGATCGGTTGAATGGCCAGATTTGAACCCAAATTGTTTATCGTAAAGAATTTTATTATTACTTAAAAAAGAAAACAGTCTGTTATACATAACACGTTCTAAAATCTTGGAAAAGCAGGTAAGAATTGAGATTGGTCTGTAGTTTGAGACATCAGAAGGATCACCTGTTTTATAGATTGGTGTAACCTTTGCACATTTTAAGTTTTCAGGAAAAACTCCGTGTTTTAAAGATAATTTAAAAATATGTAAAAGTGGTATTTTTATAAAACTTAATGATTTAATAATGACAATACTACTGACATCATCAGACCCGAACTTTTATTAGGTTTTAGTAAAGAAACTGAGTTTAATAATTCATTTTCTGTAAGCTCATGATTAGACATGACAGATTTATTTGATGTTAGGTATGAACGAAAGTTTGTCTGAGATGGTCCTATTTTAGAGGCTAAATTCGAACCTACATTAACAAAAAATTTAATAAGTGTTTCTGCAACTAATGATTTATTTACAATTAAGTTATTATTAATTTTAAGATTAGTTGGAAGTGCATTTCGGTCCAGATTTTTCTTGCCAATTTAGTATTTTTAGGGAATGCTTCATTATAATGAGTAAGAAATTCAGTTAAGAAGATATCGTAGGCATCATTGGCATTTTGATTTATTAGCGTCTCGTTCCAATTTACAAACGATATTAGATAATGAAAATATTTTCTGAATGTATCGTTTATAATTCGTGTTGTAACTTTTTTTTTATAAGCATAAGGCTGAATGCATTTATTTGATATTATAAAAATCGGAAAGTGATCCGAAATGTCCGTTTTAAATATTCCAGTTTTAATTTTTGTATTGATAAATTCATTAGTTATAATTTGGTCTATTGACGTTGCACTACCGCTAGTCACACGCGTAGGTTTATTTATTATTGGAATGTATCCGCTTTGAAAAATGACATTAAAGAATTTATTCGTTTGTTTATTTACGTCATAATCAAAAATAATAAGGTTAATGTCACCGACGAAATAAACACTTTTATTCAAATTCAATTTATTTTCACCTAAATTTTTAATGTGATCTTTAAACGCATTAATATTTCCTGATAATGGCCTGTATAATGCATTCACGACAATGTTTTTTGAGGCTTTATTAATGATTTCCACACATAATGACTCATAATCATTTGTGATTGAACTTAAATTTGAATTAAATTTGAATAATAATGAACTCTTAATAATCATATATAAACCCCCGCCTTCCTTGCCCAGGTCTCTAATTTGGTGGACTACATTGTAATTGGGTATTTGGAAATATGAATCGTTCTCCACATTTTTGTCTTGACACCATGTTTCACTAAGACAAATAATTTGAAAATTAATTTTAATTTTATATAGAAACTGTTTTAATAATTCAAAATTTTTTTTTAAACTCTTAATATTAATATGAAGAAAATGAGTTATCATTTATTCCTTTGGTAATGTCTTTTGAGTATGGGTTATAATATAATGGGCTAATATTTTTAATTAGTTCATCATCATTACAAAAATTAATATCAGGATCAGAATTGCGATTTAAAAGGATTGAATTTTTAATTTTAAATGTTTTAAATTCAAAGTTTGACAAATCACTTTCCTCAGCCATTTTAAATGAGTAATTTTAAGAATCGGAAAATATAAAAATTTAAAGAATTTAATTGATGGCACTCGTTTTTCTAAATTCCTTTATAATTAATTTATCATATACAACAATACAATATTTACCGTTCGTCCTGTGCAACTTTCTCTCTTCAAAAAGCTTTTTCCGTATCAACGCTGTTTCAATTGAATAATCTTCGTTAATAAATATTCCGGAGCCTTTAAGTTTGTTCGCATTTTTTAGTATTTTTATCTTATCTTTATTTTTATCACAATTGTTCTTGGCTTATTTAAATCATGTTTACCTGTCCGATGGGCTCTTTCTATATTTACTCCAGTTACATTAAGTTTATTTTCTAGTAAGTTTTGTATTTTAGTTTCAGAATCATCCCAACTTTCTGAATCGTTTTCCAAAATTCCTTCGAAACGTAAATTGTTTCTTTTTAGGCGATCTTCAAGCTGTCGAATTTTAGTTTTATCTTCATTTACTAAATTAGAATTCAAAGAAATCTTTTCCTCTAGGTCGATAACCTTTTTATCAAGGAAATCTTGTGTAAACGATAGACTCTCTTCAATGTCTTTTTGAACTTTTTCATAATTCATCAACTGCTTCTTTGTCAAAATATGTTCCACTTTCCTGTTTTCATTTTCTTTTGTTAAAGATTCGCAAGTGTTTTTTAGTAAAGGAATATCTTTTTGTAATACGTCGATTCTATCGCTTGTAATTTTTAAATTACCGCTTATCAGTTTAAAAATATCTTTTTGCTGTTTCTTAAACATCTCTTGAAATATTTATCGTACTAACTTTATTGAGATTTCGGAGTCTTTAATTGCATCCATGTTATTAATAAAGAAATATAGTATTTATAATTATTAATTATATAAATACTAAAAATTAAAAACACTGCAATTTATTTCCTTTAATATTATAGCGCTTGCAAAAACACATCTGTTCACCACAAAAAAAAACTTTTGAATCTTAAGTACCTTGTTCTATAATCTTGTATCAAGAAGATGAAATAGAGGAAAATAATGTTGCGCAAATAATTGACTTATTTAATGATGGATTTAACAATGAAGATGAAAATATATCGGTACAAATCATAAGCAGGGTAAAAGAGGTTTATTTTTCTTCCAAAGCATCGGTATACCAAACTGATTCTTCTCTTATGCATCACCCTCCTCATTAGATAGAGCTATATTCATTTGGTGCAGCTCATCTATTCTATCTCGCAGCAATTCAAAGGAGTTTCTTGTTGATTTTAACCCCGATACTAGCAACTCATTCTAATCTAAGTTTACAGAACTAATCTCGATGGATTTTTTAATGTCTCTTTCTTGGCCGTTTAGCTTTGAGTCTTTAGTTTCTAGCGTGTTTAATATGAAAGTTAGCATGTCTCTAATTTCTTCGATTGTTTGATTCATAGAAATAACCTCTAAATATTAATTCTTAATTTTAAATAAAAGACATGTCCCAAGAATTTGGACTGTCTCGTTCTCTCGTACCCTACGCTCGTCTCAATTCTCTCCGACGACAAAGTTAGACTTGCTTCCAAGTTATATGAATCTTTGGCAACGGAGATTTTGTTGCTAGATAGAATTCTGCCGCTTGCAATCTTTAGGTTAAGTTTTTTTGATTTAACCAGCGGTGATTGCTATAACTAGATGAAACTTGAGAATTTAGTTAAAAATCGTTGTATTCAAATATAGTTGTTACAGCAAAGCCGGAGGAAATCGAGAAATTTTGAATGTCTATATTAAATTAAATTGCCTATGTAGGCATATAAAGTGGATATAAAATTAAATTGCCTTGTTTAATAGCAGCAAATTTTACATGCTCGTAAAAACTTCGGGATTATTACTAGCGAAGCTATTGGCAAGTAATAATTAGCGCCGGTTTTTTATGTTAAAAAGCGCGCCCTGTTGTGCGCCAGGTATTTTAGTCCACCCCTACGTCAGAAGAGAAGTACACTTTATACTAACTTTTTTGCTGCAGTTTGTCATCCACCATTTTAAATTTAGGTATAAATTTTTTTCGTAATTGGTATTGGTATTGAGGGGCCTAATATGAAAAATAATCTTAGAAAAAGCACTTTTAAAACACAAAAAATTAATAAATGATAATGCTTTAGGTGATGATAGAAATTTAGTAGACCACGGCACTAACCCGCATTATTGGTATAGTGTAGGAGATGGTTTTCAATTGGTTATATGGTTACGCCAAACGCACTTAGATTATACTAATTTACTAACTGTTAATGCTAGTGAGGAATATGTAATGTTTAGAGAAAACAATAATAAAGTTTTATTTACTGATCCTTATTATACTGATAATTTTAATAGTTACTTAAATGATGATATTTCCAAAATAACAGCAACTGAGGAGTTTTTTCAATTAATTCCTTGGACACAAATGCCTACCACTACAATAATACCATTATTATCAGGGTTGCAATGGAGAATAATAAAAATAGATATAAATTATGATGATAAAACTACTAGCATAATATTTGATGACCCTAATGGTAAAGGAATATTTCCTGAGAATTTAAAATCAACAGTTTTACCCAAATTAAAACTAAATATTAAAAATAATTCTAATCCAAACTGGAGATAACAGCTTTAATTTAACAAAAGAAAAAGTAGAAACAAAAGAAAAGGATAGAGACCAACAAGATCATGGTGAAAATAGCTGGGATTGTGGCACTATAACCTTTAATAATAGTGAGGATTATATTAGGCATAGAGTTGGTATTGCTCAACAATTAACTTATTCAATAACAATTTATACAGATTTACAACATTCAGAACAAATTAATGAAATAAGAGTAAACGATATAAAGTGCTATAGTGAAGTTAATGAATTACCAATAGGTCAATAATGATTAGATGAAATTAAACAACAACTTGAAACACTGAGACAAGTCCAAGGTCAAAATTTAAAAGAATTAAGTTCTATAAGTTTTTTAGATCTCAGCACCTTGAGTTCATTACAAAGTTAATATGATATTTTAAGTATTAGATAATAAGAGATTATTTGAAGGAAAAGGTAAAATCGGAGAATATACCAAAAAAGAGCTAGAATATGCTTATGAAGTTGTTTTAAATGAAAGAGATAAAACTCCTGGGTAAGCTGACACGAATAATATAAATAATAAAAAAATAGTATCAGACATGAAAGAACAACATAATAAACAAAAACAACAAGAAGATTTAGATAAGCTAATAAAAGTTATCACTTTAGTAGATCAGTCTATTGCTGTTATCGAAGCACCTAACTTAGACACAACAATTTTAGTTGAACATATAGATGAGAATGGTCAGCTAATTCATACTATTACCAGAGAAGATGAAAACAAAGCTATAATATGGAGCAAACATGGTTATCGTAATCCATTTGATAGTATTAAAAAAAATACAACTGGAGCAAGCTTAGATTTTTCAGCTTTATCTCATCTTAAGTACCTTAGTAAAATTAATAATGAAGAATTAAAGAAACTATTGACAACACAAAATAAGAAAAGCTTAAATACACTAAAACAAAAAATTGAATTTATTTAATCAAAAGAATCTAGTAATCTTAATGTACCACAGATTCCACTAACTCAAGGTCAAAGTAAGGAATTCGAAAGTTCAGATTTAGGATTTTTGAGAAAAATTATATTATATTATCACGATCTAAGTTGCATAGATAAGTTATTACTTAATTTTGAGGAAACAGATGCGGAATGGTATAAAACCTTAGATTTAAATAAAAAGGAAGATAGATATGCTTTAGGATATTTTTTTGTTCAGCTTAGGGAGACTGCTAAATTGATTTCCGATTCTGTTAAACCTGAAATGTAAGATGGTAATAATTTTACAAGGTTTCTATTAGGTAAGTTATTGGGATTTAAAAACACAGTAAAAGACAATCCTGCAATAGTACATAGTGTTAAAGATAATAATCTAGTTCAAATGAAAGTTATTATAGATGAAGCACAACAAAATCTTAGAGTTTTTTGTTGTTTATGAAAGAAAAATTGAAAACTTATGGGTTAGCAATTTAAATGACAATTAAAATTAATCTTAACTATCCTAGCTTTCAAAAATTTCAGACATCCAAAAAAAACGTTTCAGAGTTTGAAGAGCAGCATCTGCCTCTGAATAATATACTGACAACAATGTTAACGGTAGGTTCTGGTGATTTTACAAAGGATAAAACCACAGTAAGTGAAACAATATCAGAAATTGAGCTGGGTATTAATAAGAGTAACTTAAAAATTGAGACATTAAGTTCTGCATCAGGTGGTACACTGGAAACTCTTAAACAAAATTTACTTAAAGCTGCTCTAGAAACATATGATAAAAACAATAATGCTAGAAATTATAGAAACAATAATGCTCAAGAAACAATACTGCTAAGCAAATTATTAATATATCTAAATTAATTAGCGAAGAACTATTACAAAATAGTGATTTCTCTGAAAATCAGTTAAACATAATTTAATCGTTACATGGTGAAGGAACAAGTTTAACTAAACCTATTAAACAACAAGCTATTGAGCAATTAAAGAAGCTAATTGATCCCTATCAACAAAACTTGAATAAAAGAATAGATGAAGTCAACGAAACGGTAAAAGATGTATCAAAATCAGTGCAAAGGATTATAATGGGTTATGTGAATTATACAAATGGTTGAGTTCTCCAGATTATCATCCAGAAGAAATAGATCCTGAATACATAAAACATACAATTACTTTACTACGAGACAGGATTTCTATAGCTAAGTCAGAATTTAAAAACGCAGCAGGAATGCCTTTTTGCTTTGGAATACGCGCAAGCACAATTGTTACTTTCTCAACCTAGTTGCGGTAATACAGAAACAACAGTAAGTAGCTTACCTTTATCGAGGTTTGAAAAATTAGTAACGCAAGTCATAAAAGAAGCGGAGTTTCTGCAATCATTATATACTTAGATGACAGAGCAAGGGATACAGGGTACGGATACTACTCAATTAACTAGATTAAGTTTAGCTACACAAATTGTCCTTTAGTTTTCTTGGACAAGTTTATAAATTGTTGAAAAGTAATCATCAAGATAAGCTTGATGAAATGTTAATTGAACATACAATTTTATCAGATGATTGTTTTGAAGTTATTAAAATACGTCATCAGCAACTGTTGCACAATAATATTCATAATCAGTTGAACTAAAATGAACTTTTTCAGGTAATAAAAAATAAAATCGCGCCGCGGTAAAAAGATTTTAAATATATGCCAGTATGTTTTAAAGCTCAAAATATGTTATCAGACCCATTAGTTTCGGGTTTAATGCCAGAAGGTTCTAGATTGATCGCTAATTTGATTGAATTAACCATAAATGATAAACAAATTTTTTTCTGGTATACAAATGTAGTACCATTTAATAGGTTTCTACAAAGTGAGAAAGCTATAGAAAAATATGAGAAATAAAAAACTCAACATTCAGAAAAAGTTAATCCAGAACTATTGACCGAAATATACTGGCAAGCTTCCTTAGCCTATAGAAATCTTGGAGATTTTGAAAAAGTAATTGAGGTACTAGATCTTGCTTTAATATCATCAGAAAAAATAGAAAATTAAAGTATTAAAGCATTTAAAGTCTGTGTAGTCCATTCTGATATAGGGATCTCATACATACAAATAGATAAGTTATCTGAAGCAGAAAACCATTTATTGCAAGTTACAAATAATCTTAAAGCTTCTCCTAATCAACTTATAGGAGCAAATTTTCTGACAGGTGGTGTAAAGATTATGCAAGGTTATAGAGAAATTGGCAAATGTTATATGGAATTAACTTTTGTTCAATATTTTGACCAGATAATAAAATATAATCCTATAATAGCGTTTTCTACAATTGATATATTTACCACTTTTATCTAGACGAATATAACTTAGGGAGTGCTAGAGATTGTTTAGAGTTTGGGATTTCACTTTACGAGCAGCATTATTGTAAATTTATTTCTAGAGAAGGCCAGCATGCAATTTATTATAAAACTTTGTTACAAAATAGTATAGGACGATATGATATAATAAAAGCATTAATAAAACCTAACAAAGAATCCTTAATAGAAATAGGAAAAGTTTACTCTAGTTTGCTAGAAGAAAAAAAATATAGAGATACTATACCATACTTTAAAGATAAAAAGAATAGCAGTTTACCATTATTACAAGCAGCTATTTTAACTGGCACAAAAGAAAAAATGATCCTATCTCTTTTACAAGATATGGGAGTAAAAGAAGACAATATCCTAATTATTAGATTAGAACTAGTAAAAAACAACATTTTAAAAATAAAAAAAGAAATTCTGGAATTTCAAGTTGACCTGTTTCTTCAAAGAAAAACAGCAACACCACAAAAAGTTGCCAGACACGAAAAAATTCTATATAAGCTTACAAAAGAAATTACAGATTCTTTAGAGTTATTAGCTTTTAAAAAATTTATTACTAAAGATTTTATATTAGCTAAAGAATTAATGAAAAAAGCGATTTTATTTCAATCAATAGTGGACTTAATAGAATTTGAACTAGAGGAAGAAAAAGCCAGAGTAATGGAAAATGTAGAAAAGCAAAGAAGAAATGGTTCAGAAAAGCCTGTTGTATACCTATATGAGATAGTTACTTACGGTATGTCGCAGTTTAAAAATTGGTAGAGAACTCTAATATAGAATTTAATCAATTAGCTCTGTACTTACATAAAAAAATTATTTGATCCAGAATTTACTAAAACCTTTATTCAAAGAGAAGATAGTAAGGCAATATGATAATGCCAAGCACAATAAAGAATCATTACAAAATCTTATTATCAAATATGAAAAGCAATTAATGATTAGTTATTTTAATGAAGAAGGAAAGATTATAACACAGGATGAGGTGAATGGACTATTTATTTTCAAGTACTGTGATATACAGAATGGTACAGTCTGTATAAAAGAGAGGTTATAAACTTGAGAGTGTATAAAAGAGAGGTTATAAACTTGAAGATAGTTCTTTACAACATCAAAATACAAATCATCCAGATATTGTTAAGCCTTCAAGTAAGTTAGAAATATCTCAAAAGTATAGGCAAATGGAAAAAATGTTAATTGAGAAATTCAGTAGGTTAAAAATTAGTCTTAATTGTAAAGATGCTAACCTTGAAATCAGCACTAAAGAAATAAGTAAAACTAATTTCAAAGCAATACTGTCAATCTTTTTTTTTTTTTTATTTAATTTTTAGGTGTCCCAAGAAGTCCTAAGGGTCTTATCACAGGGCGCCGCGGAAGCGCATTTTACCAGAAAGATCACGCCTCCTTTCTTACCGTGACGCGAAAATATGTCCAAAGCTCGTTTCGAACCTGGATCTCCTGCTTATTAAGAAAGCGCTCTAACCAGTGCGCCACGGTCGCACTAATCTCAATTAAATATTAATCCTTCAGATTTAGAATATAAAGAAGAGATATGTTTAATTTTTTTACACGAAGAGGCAATTAAAACTTTGCATAATAAGTTATCAACTAACAACTATGATGGTCTAGAAACAACAGAATATCGAATTATAAGTTATTGAAATCGATATAGAAAAGTAGGAATGAAAGAATTATTAAAGCTTCTTGCATTTCTAAGCTTTCTAGTCGTAACTAGAAAGCTTAGAAATGCAAGAAGTAAAAATAATTATTCCGGAATATATATGGAATTATTCTATTTATATTGTAGAAAAGTTAATTAATGAAATTATCTCTAGTTTAAATATACAGGATAAAGTACTAGTTCCTTTAAACTTATACAGTAAGCGCTGGGTAGGATTAGCTGTAGATAGGACAAAAAATAAAATAAATATAAGTTACATGGATCCACAACAGTATGAGATACCGCATTTGCTTAAACAGAAGTTACAAGTTTTTGGACTTGCGGCATTGAACGAGCAAGACGTGTTTATCGAGCGATTAGTTATTTACAAAATGGAAGTTATGATGAAAAATATAGAAAAACTAATAAGCACCAAACTTGATGAGCAAAAAAAAGGCATTTTAACTGAAACTGCTATACTTTTAAAAAATCAGGAAAAGATATTTACCGATATTTTAAGTGCGAACTTAAAAATAATAACCGATCGACTTGACAAACTTGAAAACGAGTTAAATAAAAACAAATCGAAACTAGTAATTGTTGAAAAAGACATCAGTGATTTAAAGGAAAGTATTAACTTTCAGGAAGAAAACTTTTCAAATAAAATATTACAAACAAACAGTTTTTTAGACATCGAAATTGGCAATTTAAAAAACAAATTTAATTACTTGGAAAAACGTTCACGACAGAATAACCTAAGAATTGATGGATTAACTGAGCTGCCCACTGAAACTTGGAATGATCGTGCAAATGAGCTTAAAAATATATTTATAAACATGCTGGGAATCTCCGAGGAAATAATAGTTGAAGGAGCTTATCGTATTGGGAAAATAAAAGAAGATAAATCTCCACGAACCATGATTATTAAATTATTAGACTTTCAAAATAAAAATAAAATATTAACATCAGCAAAAAAACTCAAGGGAACGGGTATTTTAATTAACGAAGACTTCTCAAATGAAACAATGGAGATTAGGAAAAAGCTTTGGGAGGAACTCAAACGGCTACGCAAAGAAGGTAAATACGCTATTATCAAATATGATAAAATATTTGTCAGAGAATTTCGTAAATAGAAGAGTGTTTGCAAAAAAATAAAATAAAAAAAAAACAAACCGCAATCTTTGTAATTAAATTATGTAAACCGACAAAATGGCAATCGAAACAATAGAGTTTCAAACCCATTACTCCGATTATTTTAAAACCGCAAATAATATTTTACCTAACGATTTTTATCACGCAGATAAAAAAATATTTAACGAAAAATGTTGTAATACAGAATATTTTGAAATTGATACTTTTAAATCCCAATTCCAGCAAGGTAATGAAGATTTTACAGTTATTCACATAAACATAAGAAGTATTAACTCAAATATCGACATATTGAAAAGTTTTCTTTTAGAATGTAATTATTCATTCAGCATGATTTGTATTACAGAAACGTGGTGTACTGACGAATTTTCTCAAGCAAATTCAAACCTTCAAATTACTAACTACCACATGATTTCTTTTGAAAGGAAAATACCCAAAAGAGGAGGAGGAATTTTAGTTTATATTCGGAATGATCTTGAAAAAAAAATTAGAAACGACCTCTCGTTCTCCGATGCCGACAATGAGGCCTTCACCATAGAAATAATCAATAAAAATAAAAAAAACATTCTAGTAACTACTTGTTACAGGCCACCTGATGGCAATATTATCAAATTTTCTAACTATCTGAACCAAATCTTTATAAAACTCAACAATGAAAAAAAATATATATTTTGCATAGGAGACATGAACATAGGTTGTTTAAAATACAATGAAAACAATAACATTAAAATTTTCTTTGATAATTTGTTTCAGCTCGGTATATTCTCATTAATTAATAAACCCACCAGAGTCACTTCAACCTCAATTACAGCCATAGATAATATACTGACCAACTCATTTTTAGACATATCTTTAAAAACAGGAATATTTAAAATTGATGTATCAGACCACTTTCCAATATTCTTCTCACTTACACAAAACTCTTCCTCAATAAATAATTCAAAAATTAAAACATATAAAAGAAAAATTATCAAATCTTCGATTCATAAATTTAAAGAAACTTTATCAAAAACAAATTGGTCAAATGTTTATCAACAATGCAACCGAGGACTTACAAATACTGCTTATAATATATTTATTGATATTTTTCTTGAGCACTACAATAAACACTTTCCAATTATTGAAAAAGAAATAAAAGTTAAATATTTGAAATGTCCATGGATAACTAACGGAATAAAGAAATCGTCAAAGAAAAAACAAAAACTATACATTAAATATTTAAAAAATAGAAACGAAAAAAATCTTAGTGTCTATAAACAATACAAAAAGCTTTTTGAAAAAATTAAAAATAAATCAAAAAAAATCTATTATTCTAAACAATTACAAATTACAATGGTAGCATTAAAAAAACATGGGAAATTATGAACGATATTATCGGAAAAACCAAAACTAAATCCGAAATGTTACCCTCCAGAATTGCGGAAAATGGAATTGAGTATACAGATAAAGAAACTCTCCGAGAAATTTAATAAGTTTTTTGTAAATATCGGTCCTAACCTGGCATCCAAGATAAACAACTCGAACATTTCATTTAATAACTATTTTACTGACCATACTAGTTCATTTTCTGAGAGTGACCTAAAATTGGAGGAATTTGAAGAAGCAAAAAAATCAATCAGAAAGAACAAAGCTCCGGGCATCGATGACATTTCAAGCAATGTAGTATATGATATTTTATCCATTGTAGCAGATCCTTAATTTAATGTTTTCAAGTCATCAATTAGAACTGCAGTTGTTCCGAACAAATTAAAAATTGCGAAGATTTTACTTGTATTTAAAACTGGAGACACGGCATTGCTAACCAATTATAGACCTATCTCAATTCTTCCAGTGTTTTCCAAACTCCTGGAAAGAATAATATACAACCGACTTTATAAATATTTAGCAGACAATAAAATTCTAAGTGAATGTCAATACGGCTTTCAAACTAATCATTCTACGGAACATGCAACCTTAGACGTAATGGACAGCATTAGCTCGTCATTTGATAAAGGAAAATTTGTATTGGGAGTTTTTATCGATCTTACAAAAGCTTTCGATACTGTCAACCATAAAATTCTGCTCGAAAAAATGAGAAAACACGGTATAAAAAATCAAACTTATAAATGGTTCACTAATTATTTAAATAACAGGCAACAATGTGTTATTATAGACGGTATCACTAATACGGAGTTATTAAAAATGCGGTGTCCCCCAGGGATCTATTCTTGCACCTTTATTATTCCTTATCTACATTAACGATCTTCCTAAAGCCTCTACAAATCTCGATTGTATAATGTTTGCAGATGATACCAATCTGTTCTATTCATCTACCTCTATCAATGACCTCTTTGATAAAGTCAACTTTGAACTTCAAAATCTTAAAACATTGTTCAGTGCTAACAAGTTATCATTAAACGCGCAAAAAACTAAATATATTTTATTTCACTCAAAGAAACAGAAGAACAAACTACCATCAATTCTACCGACACTAAGTATTGACTACAAAAAAATTGAAAGAACCCAAACAATTAAATTTCTTGGTTTGATTATTGACGAAAATGTTTTATGGTCAGCTCATATAAATGCCATCAACACTAAAATATCCAAAAGTATTGGTATACTTTTTAAAGCTAGACCATTTTTATCGCAAAAAAACCTAAAACTTCTTTACTTTTTCTTTATACATAGTTATCTCACATATGCCAACTTAGCCTGGAGAAGCACACACAAGACAAAATTAATATCTCTTTAGCGACGACAAAAACATGCTTCTAGAATAATACATCATAAAAACAAACTGACCCACGCTAAACCCCTATTAA
Organism: Hydra vulgaris; assembly: GCF_038396675.1. NCBI lineage: Eukaryota > Metazoa > Cnidaria > Hydrozoa > Anthoathecata > Hydridae > Hydra > Hydra vulgaris. Next base: position 15,081,562 of record NC_088921.1, on the reverse strand, counting down.
AAGAAATGAAAGCACTAAACATTTACCAAATTAATATCTACGCTAACATTTTGTTCATGCTTAAATACAAACTAGGATTAGTTCCAAACCGATTCACAGGAAACTTCTTTCAATCAAATATCAACAAATTTAACACAAGAGCAACTGGTAACTTTATTGTACCCCTGAAAAAAAAAAAAAGTTCTCAATTTTCTATTTCTTATCGTGGCCCATATTTATTCAACAAATTAATTCCGAATTATACCTCGATTTCTCTCCCAGGCAATATAACTTCTTTAAAGTCGAAACTCAAAAATCATGTTCTTAATATGGATAATTACCTAGAAATCAAAATTTACGCTCAAATTAAAATAATCAGCAATCAAATACATATATAAAATGTAAATTTTTGTTTAACAAAAAAAGCTAGTATTATTATTATAAACCTCAACACTAACACAAAACATAATTCAATTAAAAAAAAAAGAAAAAAAAAATTGCAATAATAACATGTAAAACATTTCTTTAATGAGAATCACATTGTTTATATGTGTGCTGTACGCAATACCTCAAGGTTCTCGATGATAAGACTAATCTCAGTCTTCTACGAGTTCCCTACAACAACAAAACCCTTCTTATCAAGTCATAACATATCTAATTATTGCTTCCTATACTTAACGGTATTTTGTAAAATGTATTTTTTTTTTGGTTTAGGAAGTACAGTTTCTTTATAATATTGCAGTGTAAAAAATTTGTAATTAATGTGAAAATTTAAAGAAAAAAAAAACAAAAAAAACAAGTAGCACTAACTAAATCTAACCCTAGTTCAGAAATTAATATAGCTGAAGAAGAACTAGTACAACAAAAATACAATAATTGCGGTCCTGAGGTCATAGAAAATTATATATATATTACTTAACAAGTCATAGGGTGCCACAAGAAGAAGCTGTAGTATTTCATTCACAGTTATTAGAAACTGATCTACTTTCTGTCAATACACAAATATTAGGTAGTATTAGTATCTTAAGTACCACAGATTAATTTTAAAGTCACAAAAAAATAAAAAACTAGGGGGTTATACTATGAGAGGCTACTAAATCTATCATTATATGTGGTTAAAAATCTTTGGCATCTTGTTTAATTGCTGCCAATTAAAACAAGGTAGGAGTCCAGCTAAAATTGGGGGCAAAAAATGCAATTAGTGGTTTATTAAATGCTTTTAGCATTGGTTTCACAGAAGTTCATTAACTGTGATATACTGAAAGGGGGTCTAACCGTAAACATCATAATTTTCTGAAAATCTATAAATGAGCTAGGTAATATTGTAACACTGTACAAGAAAAACTATTTATATGGATTCTCCTAGAGATACTTATTTAAGAGTTTCTAAACTTTGTAATCTCACCCCTCAAAAGATTGTTTTGCATGGCCAGTGTTGCAAAGGTATGCCTTAGAATATGAGGCGTTACTGTTTTTGATGTTTGAGCTCTATTGGCAATTTCCTTAAATACATTTTGTATTTGCCGTGATCATGCACAAATTTTATCATATGTTGCAAAATAATGTTCGAGAAGAATGTGTACTCTGTTTGACATTGTAACTACTCGCTTTTTAGTCTTTTTTCCGTATGGTCCACTTTTTCTACTATTGCGAATACATTTTTGTTGCCAAAGAATGTTGTAGGAAACTCGTAGAAGACTGAGATTAGTCTTATCATCGAGAACCTTGAGGTATTGCGTACAGCACACATATAAACAATGTGATTCTCATTAAAGAAATGTTTTACATGTTATTATTGCAATTTTTTTTTTCTTTTTTTTTTAATTGAATTATGTTTTGTGTTAGTGTTGAGGTTTATAATAATAATACTAACTTTTTTTGTTAAACAAAAATTTACATTTTATATATGTATTTGATTGCTGATTATTTTAATTTGAGCGTAAATTTTGATTTCTAGGTAATTATCCATATTAAGAACATGATTTTTGAGTTTCGACTTTAAAGAAGTTATATTGCCTGGGAGAGAAATCGAGGTATAATTCGGAATTAATTTGTTGAATAAATATGGGCCACGATAAGAAATAGAAAATTGAGAACTTTTTTTTTTTTTCAGGGGTACAATAAAGTTACCAGTTGCTCTTGTGTTAAATTTGTTGATATTTGATTGAAAGAAGTTTCCTGTGAATCGGTTTGGAACTAATCCTAGTTTGTATTTAAGCATGAACAAAATGTTAGCGTAGATATTAATTTGGTAAATGTTTAGTGCTTTCATTTCTTTTAATAGGGGTTTAGCGTGGGTCAGTTTGTTTTTATGATGTATTATTCTAGAAGCATGTTTTTGTCGTCGCTAAAGAGATATTAATTTTGTCTTGTGTGTGCTTCTCCAGGCTAAGTTGGCATATGTGAGATAACTATGTATAAAGAAAAAGTAAAGAAGTTTTAGGTTTTTTTGCGATAAAAATGGTCTAGCTTTAAAAAGTATACCAATACTTTTGGATATTTTAGTGTTGATGGCATTTATATGAGCTGACCATAAAACATTTTCGTCAATAATCAAACCAAGAAATTTAATTGTTTGGGTTCTTTCAATTTTTTTGTAGTCAATACTTAGTGTCGGTAGAATTGATGGTAGTTTGTTCTTCTGTTTCTTTGAGTGAAATAAAATATATTTAGTTTTTTGCGCGTTTAATGATAACTTGTTAGCACTGAACAATGTTTTAAGATTTTGAAGTTCAAAGTTGACTTTATCAAAGAGGTCATTGATAGAGGTAGATGAATAGAACAGATTGGTATCATCTGCAAACATTATACAATCGAGATTTGTAGAGGCTTTAGGAAGATCGTTAATGTAGATAAGGAATAATAAAGGTGCAAGAATAGATCCCTGGGGGACACCGCATTTTTAATAACTCCGTATTAGTGATACCGTCTATAATAACACATTGTTGCCTGTTATTTAAATAATTAGTGAACCATTTATAAGTTTGATTTTTTATACCGTGTTTTCTCATTTTTTCGAGCAGAATTTTATGGTTGACAGTATCGAAAGCTTTTGTAAGATCGATAAAAACTCCCAATACAAATTTTCCTTTATCAAATGACGAGCTAATGCTGTCCATTACGTCTAAGGTTGCATGTTCCGTAGAATGATTAGTTTGAAAGCCGTATTGACATTCACTTAGAATTTTATTGTCTGCTAAATATTTATAAAGTCGGTTGTATATTATTCTTTCCAGGAGTTTGGAAAACACTGGAAGAATTGAGATAGGTCTATAATTGGTTAGCAATGCCGTGTCTCCAGTTTTAAATACAAGTAAAATCTTCGCAATTTTTAATTTGTTCGGAACAACTGCAGTTCTAATTGATGACTTGAAAACATTAAATTAAGGATCTGCTACAATGGATAAAATATCATATACTACATTGCTTGAAATGTCATCGATGCCCGGAGCTTTGTTCTTTCTGATTGATTTTTTTGCTTCTTCAAATTCCTCCAATTTTAGGTCACTCTCAGAAAATGAACTAGTATGGTCAGTAAAATAGTTATTAAATGAAATGTTCGAGTTGTTTATCTTGGATGCCAGGTTAGGACCGATATTTACAAAAAACTTATTAAATTTCTCGGAGAGTTTCTTTATCTGTATACTCAATTCCATTTTCCGCAATTCTGGAGGGTAACATTTCGGATTTAGTTTTGGTTTTTCCGATAATATCGTTCATAATTTCCCATGTTTTTTTAATGCTACCATTGTAATTTGTAATTGTTTAGAATAATAGATTTTTTTTGATTTATTTTTAATTTTTTCAAAAAGCTTTTTGTATTGTTTATAGACACTAAGATTTTTTTCGTTTCTATTTTTTAAATATTTAATGTATAGTTTTTGTTTTTTCTTTGACGATTTCTTTATTCCGTTAGTTATCCATGGACATTTCAAATATTTAACTTTTATTTCTTTTTCAATAATTGGAAAGTGTTTATTGTAGTGCTCAAGAAAAATATCAATAAATATATTATAAGCAGTATTTGTAAGTCCTCGGTTGCATTGTTGATAAACATTTGACCAATTTGTTTTTGATAAAGTTTCTTTAAATTTATGAATCGAAGATTTGATAATTTTTCTTTTATATGTTTTAATTTTTGAATTATTTATTGAGGAAGAGTTTTGTGTAAGTGAGAAGAATATTGGAAAGTGGTCTGATACATCAATTTTAAATATTCCTGTTTTTAAAGATATGTCTAAAAATGAGTTGGTCAGTATATTATCTATGGCTGTAATTGAGGTTGAAGTGACTCTGGTGGGTTTATTAATTAATGAGAATATACCGAGCTGAAACAAATTATCAAAGAAAATTTTAATGTTATTGTTTTCATTGTATTTTAAACAACCTATGTTCATGTCTCCTATGCAAAATATATATTTTTTTTCATTGTTGAGTTTTATAAAGATTTGGTTCAGATAGTTAGAAAATTTGATAATATTGCCATCAGGTGGCCTGTAACAAGTAGTTACTAGAATGTTTTTTTTATTTTTATTGATTATTTCTATGGTGAAGGCCTCATTGTCGGCATCGGAGAACGAGAGGTCGTTTCTAATTTTTTTTTCAAGATCATTCCGAATATAAACTAAAATTCCTCCTCCTCTTTTGGGTATTTTCCTTTCAAAAGAAATCATGTGGTAGTTAGTAATTTGAAGGTTTGAATTTGCTTGAGAAAATTCGTCAGTACACCACGTTTCTGTAATACAAATCATGCTGAATGAATAATTACATTCTAAAAGAAAACTTTTCAATATGTCGATATTTGAGTTAATACTTCTTATGTTTATGTGAATAACTGTAAAATCTTCATTACCTTGCTGGAATTGGGATTTAAAAGTATCAATTTCAAAATATTCTGTATTACAACATTTTTCGTTAAATATTTTTTTATCTGCGTGATAAAAATCGTTAGGTAAAATATTATTTGCGGTTTTAAAATAATCGGAGTAATGGGTTTGAAACTCTATTGTTTCGATTGCCATTTTGTCGGTTTACATAATTTAATTACAAAGATTGCGGTTTGTTTTTTTTTTATTTTATTTTTTTGCAAACACTCTTCTATTTACGAAATTCTCTGACAAATATTTTATCATATTTGATAATAGCGTATTTACCTTCTTTGCGTAGCCGTTTGAGTTCCTCCCAAAGCTTTTTCCTAATCTCCATTGTTTCATTTGAGAAGTCTTCGTTAATTAAAATACCCGTTCCCTTGAGTTTTTTTGCTGATGTTAATATTTTATTTTTATTTTGAAAGTCTAATAATTTAATAATCATGGTTCGTGGAGATTTATCTTCTTTTATTTTCCCAATACGATAAGCTCCTTCAACTATTATTTCCTCGGAGATTCCCAGCATGTTTATAAATATATTTTTAAGCTCATTTGCACGATCATTCCAAGTTTCAGTGGGCAGCTCAGTTAATCCATCAATTCTTAGGTTATTCTGTCGTGAACGTTTTTCCAAGTAATTAAATTTGTTTTTTAAATTGCCAATTTCGATGTCTAAAAAACTGTTTGTTTGTAATATTTTATTTGAAAAGTTTTCTTCCTGAAAGTTAATACTTTCCTTTAAATCACTGATGTCTTTTTCAACAATTACTAGTTTCGATTTGTTTTTATTTAACTCGTTTTCAAGTTTGTCAAGTCGATCGGTTATTATTTTTAAGTTCGCACTTAAAATATCGGTAAATATCTTTTCCTGATTTTTTAAAAGTATAGCAGTTTCAGTTAAAATGCCTTTTTTTTGCTCATCAAGTTTGGTGCTTATTAGTTTTTCTATATTTTTCATCATAACTTCCATTTTGTAAATAACTAATCGCTCGATAAACACGTCTTGCTCGTTCAATGCCGCAAGTCCAAAAACTTGTAACTTCTGTTTAAGCAAATGCGGTATCTCATACTGTTGTGGATCCATGTAACTTATATTTATTTTATTTTTTGTCCTATCTACAGCTAATCCTACCCAGCGCTTACTGTATAAGTTTAAAGGAACTAGTACTTTATCCTGTATATTTAAACTAGAGATAATTTCATTAATTAACTTTTCTACAATATAAATAGAATAATTCCATATATATTCCGGAATAATTATTTTTACTTCTTGCATTTCTAAGCTTTCTAGTTACGACTAGAAAGCTTAGAAATGCAAGAAGCTTTAATAATTCTTTCATTCCTACTTTTCTATATCGATTTCAATAACTTATAATTCGATATTCTGTTGTTTCTAGACCATCATAGTTGTTAGTTGATAACTTATTATGCAAAGTTTTAATTGCCTCTTCGTGTAAAAAAATTAAACATATCTCTTCTTTATATTCTAAATCTGAAGGATTAATATTTAATTGAGATTAGTGCGACCGTGGCGCACTGGTTAGAGCGCTTTCTTAATAAGCAGGAGATCCAGGTTCGAAACGAGCTTTGGACATATTTTCGCGTCACGGTAAGAAAGGAGGCGTGATCTTTCTGGTAAAATGCGCTTCCGCGGCGCCCTGTGATAAGACCCTTAGGACTTCTTGGGACACCTAAAAATTAAATAAAAAAAAAAAAAAGATTGACAGTATTGCTTTGAAATTAGTTTTACTTATTTCTTTAGTGCTGATTTCAAGGTTAGCATCTTTACAATTAAGACTAATTTTTAACCTACTGAATTTCTCAATTAACATTTTTTCCATTTGCCTATACTTTTGAGATATTTCTAACTTACTTGAAGGCTTAACAATATCTGGATGATTTGTATTTTGATGTTGTAAAGAACTATCTTCAAGTTTATAACCTCTCTTTTATACACTCTCAAGTTTATAACCTCTCTTTTATACAGACTGTACCATTCTGTATATCACAGTACTTGAAAATAAATAGTCCATTCACCTCATCCTGTGTTATAATCTTTCCTTCTTCATTAAAATAACTAATCATTAATTGCTTTTCATATTTGATAATAAGATTTTGTAATGATTCTTTATTGTGCTTGGCATTATCATATTGCCTTACTATCTTCTCTTTGAATAAAGGTTTTAGTAAATTCTGGATCAAATAATTTTTTTATGTAAGTACAGAGCTAATTGATTAAATTCTATATTAGAGTTCTCTACCAATTTTTAAACTGCGACATACCGTAAGTAACTATCTCATATAGGTATACAACAGGCTTTTCTGAACCATTTCTTCTTTGCTTTTCTACATTTTCCATTACTCTGGCTTTTTCTTCCTCTAGTTCAAATTCTATTAAGTCCACTATTGATTGAAATAAAATCGCTTTTTTCATTAATTCTTTAGCTAATATAAAATCTTTAGTAATAAATTTTTTAAAAGCTAATAACTCTAAAGAATCTGTAATTTCTTTTGTAAGCTTATATAGAATTTTTTCGTGTCTGGCAACTTTTTGTGGTGTTGCTGTTTTTCTTTGAAGAAACAGGTCAACTTGAAATTCCAGAATTTCTTTTTTTATTTTTAAAATGTTGTTTTTTACTAGTTCTAATCTAATAATTAGGATATTGTCTTCTTTTACTCCCATATCTTGTAAAAGAGATAGGATCATTTTTTCTTTTGTGCCAGTTAAAATAGCTGCTTGTAATAATGGTAAACTGCTATTCTTTTTATCTTTAAAGTATGGTATAGTATCTCTATATTTTTTTTCTTCTAGCAAACTAGAGTAAACTTTTCCTATTTCTATTAAGGATTCTTTGTTAGGTTTTATTAATGCTTTTATTATATCATATCGTCCTATACTATTTTGTAACAAAGTTTTATAATAAATTGCATGCTGGCCTTCTCTAGAAATAAATTTACAATAATGCTGCTCGTAAAGTGAAATCCCAAACTCTAAACAATCTCTAGCACTCCCTAAGTTATATTCGTCTAGATAAAAGTGGTAAATATATCAATTGTAGAAAACGCTATTATAGGATTATATTTTATTATCTGGTCAAAATATTGAACAAAAGTTAATTCCATATAACATTTGCCAATTTCTCTATAACCTTGCATAATCTTTACACCACCTGTCAGAAAATTTGCTCCTATAAGTTGATTAGGAGAAGCTTTAAGATTATTTGTAACTTGCAATAAATGGTTTTCTGCTTCAGATAACTTATCTATTTGTATGTATGAGATCCCTATATCAGAATGGACTACACAGACTTTAAATGCTTTAATACTTTAATTTTCTATTTTTTCTGATGATATTAAAGCAAGATCTAGTACCTCAATTACTTTTTCAAAATCTCCAAGATTTCTATAGGCTAAGGAAGCTTGCCAGTATATTTCGGTCAATAGTTCTGGATTAACTTTTTCTGAATGTTGAGTTTTTTATTTCTCATATTTTTCTATAGCTTTCTCACTTTGTAGAAACCTATTAAATGGTACTACATTTGTATACCAGAAAAAAATTTGTTTATCATTTATGGTTAATTCAATCAAATTAGCGATCAATCTAGAACCTTCTGGCATTAAACCCGAAACTAATGGGTCTGATAACATATTTTGAGCTTTAAAACATACTGGCATATATTTAAAATCTTTTTACCGCGGCGCGATTTTATTTTTTATTACCTGAAAAAGTTCATTTTAGTTCAACTGATTATGAATATTATTGTGCAACAGTTGCTGATGACGTATTTTAATAACTTCAAAACAATCATCTGATAAAATTGTATGTTCAATTAACATTTCATCAAGCTTATCTTGATGATTACTTTTCAACAATTTATAAACTTGTCCAAGAAAACTAAAGGACAATTTGTGTAGCTAAACTTAATCTAGTTAATTGAGTAGTATCCGTACCCTGTATCCCTTGCTCTGTCATCTAAGTATATAATGATTGCAGAAACTCCGCTTCTTTTATGACTTGCGTTACTAATTTTTCAAACCTCGATAAAGGTAAGCTACTTACTGTTGTTTCTGTATTACCGCAACTAGGTTGAGAAAGTAACAATTGTGCTTGCGCGTATTCCAAAGCAAAAAGGCATTCCTGCTGCGTTTTTAAATTCTGACTTAGCTATAGAAATCCTGTCTCGTAGTAAAGTAATTGTATGTTTTATGTATTCAGGATCTATTTCTTCTGGATGATAATCTGGAGAACTCAACCATTTGTATAATTCACATAACCCATTATAATCCTTTGCACTGATTTTGATACATCTTTTACCGTTTCGTTGACTTCATCTATTCTTTTATTCAAGTTTTGTTGATAGGGATCAATTAGCTTCTTTAATTGCTCAATAGCTTGTTGTTTAATAGGTTTAGTTAAACTTGTTCCTTCACCATGTAACGATTAAATTATGTTTAACTGATTTTCAGAGAAATCACTATTTTGTAATAGTTCTTCGCTAATTAATTTAGATATATTAATAATTTGCTTAGCAGTATTGTTTCTTGAGCATTATTGTTTCTATAATTTCTAGCATTATTGTTTTTATCATATGTTTCTAGAGCAGCTTTAAGTAAATTTTGTTTAAGAGTTTCCAGTGTACCACCTGATGCAGAACTTAATGTCTCAATTTTTAAGTTACTCTTATTAATACCCAGCTCAATTTCTGATATTGTTTCACTTACTGTGGTTTTATCCTTTGTAAAATCACCAGAACCTACCGTTAACATTGTTGTCAGTATATTATTCAGAGGCAGATGCTGCTCTTCAAACTCTGAAACGTTTTTGGATGTCTGAAATTTTTGAAAGCTAGGATAGTTAAGATTAATTTATTTTGAACCTATAAGGAACTTTAAAAATATTAGCTGTATCATTAGTGTTAAATCGGTTAATAGTTTTTGGAAGTGGATCACTTCCAACTCTTATAGTAATTTGATGCCTACTGAAATCGAAGCAATATAAGGTCCTATAATAAGTGTCTTGATCTTTTGACCCACAGTATATTATATTAAGGAACGACAAAAAAGCTGAACTTACTAAAAATCAAGAGTTTTTCAAAACTCATTAAGTGCACTAAAAAAAGATAAAGAAAATCCGATAAGTGCAACAAGAAAAACATCAAGTGATCTATCAGATGGGACTGATGTAATAGATCGTTATGTATCTGAAGACACTAACGTATGCTTGGGAAAACCTATAATATCTACTTATTCTCCGGTCATATAAGCTGCAAAATGTGATAATGATAGATTAATAAAGCTTACTTTTGAAATGTCCCCGACACGATTAAATATTAATATGTTTGATGAACATTGATATATTGCTCTTCTAAACATTCAAGAGGAATAAATATATCAAATTTATTATAATATGCAATAAACTGCTAGGCTAGTATTACAGTAAAATGCCTACTTAACCTAGATTCTATTACTCTTAAGGTGATTCAAAATGCAATTAACGATGCTATTCAAACTAATGATATTGATATATTGAAAATACTTCTTACCAAAGCTGACGATAAAGTTCTAAATGCGGAATATGACACTCAGCGCAGGTTACCTATAGAACGTGCAATAATTACGTCAAATATGAAAGCTACAGAACTACTTTTAAAAATTGGCTTAGATGTTAAGACTAAGGTAGATGAACCACCTGTTTAACTTGCTTGCTCACCACGATGTGATTTTACAAAAACTATTAGACTTCGAAGCCACAAGAAATGACTTTGGGATTATAACTGGCTTGGTAATAGTATTTTTCAAGGAAATTTTGATGCTACTAATATGCTATAAGAATATAGAGCCAACCCTAATGAAAATACACAAAATGGAACAGCACTTTATGTCGCATCAAATTACTACAGAGGATATTCAAGAGATTCTCTTTCAATTGAAGAAACCTTTTCACTGTTAGTTAAACATGGTTCATCTACTTATAATTCCTCTTAAAGTAATGCATATTTAATATAACAATATTTTAGAAAAATTGAACGCACATTAAATGATTTAACTATATCAAAAGAACTCCCGATAGATTCAGTTACTCTTCCTTTACCGAAAGATGTTATACAACAACTGAACTTGCAGACGAGGAAGAATACTACATTGGTTTGCATGAAAAGTTGATCATTCGAAAATCAAATGAGATGATATAATTGCAGACGCATCAATTTGATTAAACCAGTACATGCGCTCACTACATAAAAAACCATTTAGCAAAACTCGGAAACATTCGCAGTTTAAAATTACTAATTGGTCAGAATTGTAACGCGCCATTTTTTTTTGCCTAATAGATACCATTTCCAGAAGTTGATTACTGTGACGATAACTTGTTGTAGTCATTGCTATAGGAGTTTTCCAACATGGACTAATAGTTCCTTTGAATGGCTCGAACCATACTTTGATTGGGATTAAATGTTTCTTCTACAATACTACTGAACCTATAAGGAACTTTAATAATATTAGCTGTATCATTAGTGTTAAATCGGTTAATAGTTTTAGGAAGTGGATCACTTCCAACTCTTATAGTAATTTGATGCCTACTGAAATCGAAGCGATATAAGGTCCCATAATAAGTGTCTTGATCTTTTGACCCACAGTATATTATATTAAGGATGACATCACTTTTATTAATTGTGCTTTCTAAAACATTTTCAAACTCAAAATGCTCGATGTTTCTAGCTGCTGTTTCCAGTAAAGATGGACTACAAACAACTATTGTCATACTTTGAACTTGCGAAATGGCAACATTATTACGTTTTTTATCAAATAAGAATTTCATTACCCGGTCGGACTCATTAGTATTACTGGCACACATGCTTAAAAAAACTATAGGAGCACAAGAATAATACCTGCTTCTTTGTTTAAAACTCCTTGATACCCATCAGGCACTTTTATACATTGAAGATCATTTTCTAATGCTGATTTAAGTTTACTCATAAATTGTGTCACTGATAAGTTAATTGTCAGCAGAATGAATGCGGTAAGTTGTTCCGAGAAAAATCTCCATTAATTTAGCTTCATGGTAGCTTCAGATTCATGGTAGGCGTTTTATCCAATAAATAATCTAATATTGACAACCCGCTATATTCAGGATGACTTCCCTGCGACGGTTGCCCTAATTGCATTTGATCACCCATCAAAATAATATTTTTAGTAAAGCAACTTATGGCAACGAAATTAGCAACGCTTACTTGCTCAGCTTCATCAATAAAAAGATAATGAAATGCATTCTTTAGATCGCTTCGGGCAAAACTCCAAGCTTTTGTACCGATACGTAGCTTGGCTGCAAATGAGTGGCTATATCTTTATTTTTATAAATATTGACACCAAGTTCAGTTATTGTTTTGTCTTTATCTTCTGTACAAGCAAAATAGATCGTGATCCCCTCATTTTTGCAATATTTGACCGTATTAATCAAAAGATGGTTAATTGCGTTATGACTATTAGTTGAAATTGCAATATTCTTGCCAAGCTTTACTAATTCCACAATAACATGTTTACCAGTGTATGTTTCACTTGAACAGGGAGCTCCTTGAATAGCTAAATAGCTATTATCCAAGTAACGCACCGCTTTTACTATTTATAAGTGTCGTGATGTAGGATCGTGGCTTACTACTATAGGTTGGCTTGGTTGGTGATTAGTAATTCTTGGGATATTACGCATCAAAAAATCAACGATCATCGTATTGACAAGGTCAACGTGTAGAAAAGACTCAGCTTGTTTTGTAATTGTCTTCGGAATTGGTTTAACCGGTATATTCTCATCGGGGATCAAAGTAATAATCTCATCTAACTCTCGACTCATTTGTAGTGCAAATAAACCTTCGTCAAAATGAGAACCCTCTTTAATAACGTTAACGTTTATATTCTTGCCGTCATCTCGTTCTTTGCCGAGTATAATATATTTTTCTCAGATATCTTCAAATTCCTGATGAGGATCAAACTCATATTCATATATAAAATTTCTAGCTCTAGAGGTCGGCTTGTAGGGTGGTTTGTTTGTACTTTTTCAACTTGCTTAACAATTTATATCATCAATTGACTTCTCGTCACTTAAGCCCATGCGATCAAAAAACCGCTAAAACATATGCTTTTTTTACGCTGATGAAATTCTAATACCCAGGCAAAAATATAATGTACTTCAGAATTTTTTATATCACCTTGATCTTTTTGTTGAAAGGCATTCTGTAGTAGCGTGTTTCTTAGTTTAATACGCTTAGTTTTTTCATCTTGTATTTCAACTTCGATCACTTCTGTTTTGTCGAGATAAACTATACCATGCTGTTTTTGTCGTAATGTTAGCCAATCAACCAATTATAGCGTTGAATTACAATCATCCAATCATCTATATTATATTCGCGTATGGAATTTAATATTTTTGACGTTTACCACCTATCACCGTCAGGATCTACTCTCAATCTCTCATATACAACAACAGAATCACTGCCTGAACAAACCTCAGTTGATCGTTTATCTCGATAAAAATGCTCTACATTTTTAATCGAGTAAACAGGTTCTGCTAATAACACACTACCTTTGACTACTTTCTATAAATCAACAAATATCTTGTTACGTAGTAACTGATCAACCTCATGCTCGCAATTACCGTTGCGTCCCATTTAATTAATGCAAGCGGCAATTTTATAATTAGCGTAATGATAGATATGCATACTCGGATGTTGTAACCAACGATCATATGTCCATTCAATAAAAGCTTTGAACGATATTTTTTCCTGCTCCTTATTATGTGCCCAAAAATCTTTATATTGACCCGCCCTACTTTCATTAAAGTAAGTTACACCCTAAAGATGTAGCGGCTTGCTTTCAACGCCTTGGCTCGCTTAATTACGGAATAACCGGCTCACATTAAATGACTCTATAAATTCACTGTAGCTCGATTTAATTGACGCTAAAAATATCCCGGCTTACATTAAACAATTTTATCTTTTTTCCGGCTCACTTTAATTGACTCTATTAACTTCAACAATATTTACTAAATATTAAATTCTCATATTGAAGCACTCTATCGAAAACAAAAACATGCCTTAAGAATAATAAATTTTAAAAATAAAAACGAACATGCAAAACCACTGTTCGAAATTATGAACATCTTTACGTTATACGAGATAAACATTTATAAAATTTTATGTCTCATGTACAAAAGTAAATTTCAACAATGTCCCTCAATTTTTAATGATCTTTATGAAATAAAACCTAACATTAAGTATACTTTACGCACAACAGGCTTAATTGAACCATTGTGCAAAACTAAACAAGAACAATTTAAAATTACGTATCGTGCTTCGCATATCTGGAATAAAATCTTAGCAAAATATAGTAATTTACAAGATGTAAACAATATAAATTGCTTTCAAAAACTAATAAAAAAGAGTATTTCAAAGTATAAAAATCTTATTAATGATTTCTTTTAAACTGCTTTGTTTTATTTTTGTTTCTTTGACTGTTTGTTTTATGTGTTCTTGTCTTTTTACATTGAATGTTTTTGGTATTAACACTATTTACCTTAGGTAATTAAGTTTTGCTTTTAACAATATTATAGGAATTTAATATTGTAAAAACATAACTAGTACATGGGTTCTTGATGATAAGACTTAATGGTCTTCTGCAAGTGTCCCGCGTTTTTATATATTTTTGTATAACTATCTCTTATTATTTTGTCTTTGATTTTTTTTTTATATTTATAACTGGATTATTTTTGAAAGAATAAGAGTATCTTGTATTATATTACGGAATTTAATTGTAACAAAAACGGAAAATTAAAAAAAAAAAAATATTGAATTTTTAAAATAACATTTCGTGACTTTATATTGTCGCATTATTGTATAAACGCTCGTTATTTTAATAAGAAAAATCAAAATAAAGATGTTGATAATTTTACAATTTCTATTATAAAATCAGTAACAAAATTTGGTTTTCTTCTAACTATACACTTTATAGTTCAACATATAAAACTGAACTCAACATATTTTTTTCAAAATACTATATAAAATACTATCTTGATAACTATAACGTTAAACTATAACTATAACTATAACGTCAAAATACTATCTTGATAACTATAACGTTATATGATACAGTCCAATTAAGGAAATATATTTAAGATTATGATCAAAACTTTCAGCCATAAAAGTCTAAACAATTTCTTTAATAATGAAGATACTACAAAAATACAAAGTGATCATATAAAAAAACTTACGTTGTTAATGGCTAACTTAAATGCCGCACGTAAGGTAGAAAATATGAAGTTACCAGGACTTGGATTACACAAACTGCAAGGCAACATGAAAGACTTCTGGTCAAATAAAGTTAACGGAAATTGGCATCTGATATTTCGTTTTAATAATGGAAATGCTTATGACGTTGATTATTTAGATTATAATTAAAGCAAGGTAGATATGTTCAATCCCCCACACCCATTCAGTATATTAAAAGAGTTGTATTTAGAACCGCTAAATTTAACGGTTACAGAGGCGTCTCTATCACTTGGAGTTACCCGTAAGACCTTATCCTTTCTGATCAATGGAAAACCTAGTATTAGCTCTTCTATGACCATGCGTTTATCTGCAGCATTTCGAAATACTAACCCTGAATACTGGCTTAACCTTCAGCAACAGTATGATATCTGGAATGCAAAAAAAAAACGTTGATGTTTCTGACATTAAATTATTACTTCGTAAGTCTGCTTAATTTTAAATAACAAGCGCCTATGCAATATTTTGACAATATAAAATCACTAAATGTTATTTTAAGAATTTAGTATTTAGTAAATGTTGTTGGAATTAATAGAGTCAAATAAAGTGGGCCGAAAGAAACGATAAAATCAGCTAATGTGAGCCGGTTATTTTCGATGAAAGCGAGCCAAAGTGTTTTTGAAAGCGAGCGGCAACACATAGATACTCTAAACCACCGCCTTCAAGAGGAAAGCCTTCAACATCAAAATAAATATCTAGCGGTGAACTTGGCGGAAGTAATGGTAGTCCTATATTTTTATGAATTTCATGGGGTAAAATCTGATATAAAGGTACGTCTTTCCCAACACTAACCCTTTTGAATTTCAGTTTACGCTGTTGATTATGTTAACAAATCAGGGTTTTTACCTTTTACAGAATCACAATCTGAGTCAACTATCGCTTGCATAGTATTAACATCGACTTTATTCAACTTTTTAATTTGACTTCTTGTTATTGTTACAATCCGGCATAAGTGATCTGCTTGTGTTAACATATTTCTGCATAATTAGTCCATCTACCATAACTAGTAGAGTAGGCTTGATTTAGAAGATGATGCGCAAAAAAATTTTGATGTACGTGTATAAATCAAGTTTTGGTAATAATAAAAGTAGTCATTTGTGCGCAAACTTTCGTTATCACCGTTACCGAGTGCCGCTACTACATAATCAGGTCTTCTTCCTTGTAATGATTCTAGCATTTCGGCATAACAACATAATTGTATAACAACATACGGCTTTAAAGTTTTAGACAGCTTAGTATCCCAAACTTCATAATATAAATCACCTAAACCGTTTTACCTACTACTTTTACCATAAAATCAGCATATCCTTTAAACAGCAATAGCGACAAGGCGGCCTGATAAACGACGTCAACCCCTGATTGCATAGCAGCAATCGTATCTTGTGCTGCATTCGGGTTTTTTGAAATTTGTATAACGCTAAGATTTGCTTCAAGAAAAGATTTTAAACCCTCATCTTCGTGCAAAGCTCCCTTTTTTTGGTAATAAACTCATCAACTCATCAGGTGCATCTTCAGAAGACAACAGCTTGGGGTTAATAAACACCGAATGTTCAATCCCCGAGGCAAAGGGACTATCTATATACAAAGTTAAGTCTGAAGGAGAATAAATTATTCAATCCGTTTCAAAATACATAGAAAGTAATATCTCATCATTTAATTCCGTAATCCAATTTTCACCGCACTGACCTTAAGATTTGTTGTATTCTACGGCATGATTCCAACACAAATCATAATGAATAACATTATTAGCTGCGATTAAGTTTAACCCTTAATTTCTATATTATAGGCTCTTCCTGTATTGGCATCAGTTCTTCCACTCGGTAATCTATTATCACAATCAATGCCGCTACAGTTAAAAGTCTCAACCGACTTCTTTCCCCACATATTTTCCATTTATTGCCATAATTTCTTAATTATTTGTTCACTATTGAATGTTACAATAGCTTACTGAGTGTGTTTTACCAACAATAGATTTACGTATGAAAATGTTAAAAAATAATTACAACTCCTGTTTTAACCGCCTACTCAACTTAACTCTTGAGTTCACGTTATACCTTACAACCTGTTATATGTTTTCTATTGTATATCATATTAGCCTCTTGTTGATCAAGAGGCTAATATGATATTTGTTAATAACTTACGATCAATAATAATGAGAAAGTATTTTAATAAAACTAATCTTGCCCATAAAAAGAAAGTTACAATGAAAAAACTTTCAACGATAGTATATCTGTCTTTGTATACTTTAATATTTTCTTCTATTTATAAATCATCGTTGCTAAGTAATGAATCTCTTCATGCTAAAAATTTAACCTACCAAAATAATTAAAAACAATTGTAAATTGGTGTTGATGTGTAATTTACAACTATATTTAGTAAATAATCACAGTTATACTATCCGGCCAAGTAATTGGCTTTATGAATCTCAAGCGCAAGTCTTTCATTTTGTGATGATACGCATGTAAACCCAAACCAGTACCCGTAAAGTTTTTGGTTTACTATTATCCATACTCTAAACAGCAGGCGACTTATTAATCGTATAGTTCCTAGCTCGTCACTTGTTGATTTTTTATACACCGCAATATTTTGCTGAAAATCACTGACTTGTCAGGCATATAGCTTACTATTAACCCATAATTAGTACGCCAGATAATATAACAATAAGATAAGTACACTACATATATACTATACATACAGTATATATATGGTGTATTTATCTTATAATAATACTTTAATTATTTTATATATATGCTATAATCACATTTACTACTTTTAAATTAACAGGGATTTAAAAGCTAATGCCTAAAAATATTATTATAAAAATAGCGGCTTCAGAAGCTGCTCAATTTCTTAGAGTAATTCTTTAATACAAACATAAACAACTCAAGCAAAAAAAACTTGTTTCTATTAAAAATCAAAATCGAGTTTATTTTGGCCATAAAACTGCGCGAGAGCTTTTTAAAATTAACTTTGAAAAAAAATTATTTCTTTTCAAATTGTAAAAAGCGGCACTGGTAAAACGTCAATCACTCATTCTTTTGCTTTAAGAGCAAATTCATATGCACCAAGAGTACTTTGTATTGATATAGACCAACAAGGTAATTATCTCAAGCTTTTAATATTGATGCAAAAAACTTACCTGTATTGATTGATGTAATAAGTAACAATATAGATATAAAGGATGCTATAATTCCTGTATCAGAAGGTTTACATATTTTGCCAAGTAGAATAGAGAATGCCGTACTTTATAAATTTGTTATGCGTAATAAATACCCCCTTAATAAAGTATATATTGATCTAAATAATGAGGTCTATCAAAATTACGATTTAATTCTAATAGATTGTCCTCCAGCTTTAGGACAGTCAGTAGCTGATGCTACACTCGCTTCCGATATGGTATATATATGATATGAACAGTTTAGAATATCTGGGTTAAAAATATCTTTTGAAGAAATAATTATGATAAGGAAGAGGTTTAAGAGAAATTTATGTTTTAAAATAGTATTAAATAAATTTGATACCAGAACAGCTTTATCTAGAGAACTACTCAGTACAATACATAAATAAATTATAGATAAAAGTAAGAAAATAAATACTTTGTTTCAAAAAAAATGTACCGTCCCTGGGACAATGAACTACCCGAAAAAAAACAATCAGATTGATAGTACTATTAAGCAGCATTTATCTTCCGATAGCAAAAATTGTACTAATCACAGTAAGGTTGAATTTACTAACAACAATATTGATCAAGATACAGCATCAATAGATGATGTTAACGAATCATTTACATTAACATCATCTATTGATGCTTTATCTTGGATCATAATGGTTTTATTTTTAGTAGTTTAAATTATATTTGTTTTTATACAACTAACTTCAACTAAGGTAAAATTTTATATCATTGATCGTCTGTTAGTTTATAACAATTATATTGCAATAATACTTTTTGATATAAAATGATTCTTAATCTTATATTAACATAACTAATAAACAAGGGCGCTATGCATACAAAGAACCTAACACCCTCTAAAAAATAAGGATTTTTATTTACTATAAGAAATATTTTGCCGCATGAATCTTACTGTATACAGTATACCTCTTTTTGAGATGGAGTCAAGTATTCTTTGTTATTTTAGCTCCATAACAGGAGCAAAAAAATGAAAAATTTATTACAATTAGAGAGTAATTATAAACATTTACCGTACATAGCCCCTTATCTTTCAACTTTAACGATTATAGTAATCTTAACCTTGCTACATTTCATTTTCTTACAAAGACCAAGTCATACACTCTAATCACCAGCTGGGTTCTTTAACATATCGTTACGACTACAAACCTTACAAATTGTGAGAAACTATATTATTCACTGGCTGAGAGCCTAGCTTTAATCAGCAAGAATAATGGGGATGGTAGATCATGCGTATTGCCAAGCAAAGACTAGGCTGTGTATCTTGGATGTTCTCGGTCTTTAGTCTTTATAATGCAGAGTAGTTTGGTGAAGAAAGGTTATTTTGTTATAAACAAGGACTGGGATAAAATAGGTAGAAATAACAGAAACCTTATTATTCCTACCCTTACCGCGTCTGTATTTAATTGTTTGAATGAGAAGTATCTCGATAGAGTAGGGGATCATACCTCTTATAAATGCTCCGTTGAGTGCAAAAGTTCTTATTTAGACAGAACTAAGCTATTTATAAAACTTAATTACAATCTCCTCAAACTCATTAGTTCTAATGAATATACAAATTCTAGGCAAAAAATTTTGTGGCTAAAATTTTAACTAGATGTTATAATAACTATATGCTTGAAGGAAAAGGAGATTTTAATGTAGGTAAATATAGTTACAACGATGATTCTAGGTTTTCTTTCATTACTTCTTACAAGGAGGTAGTAGATCTATATTCTTGTAATACCAAGAATCTAAATCTATAAGAGCCTTAGGAAAATTTGGTTTTATTGAAGCGCAAGTTATTTACATTAGAAAGAGGTGTGGTGATAATGATGCTTGTAGGATGCAAGAAGGGCAAGATCAGTCTTTATGGAAGATAACTTTATCACTACCTAATGAATGTATTTTAGAGTTAGAAAAATAATAGTATTAAACAATTTTGAATTAATAAATTAATTCAAAATTGTTTAATACTAGGGTGGGGGGTCAAATTTAATTTAAATTTAGAGCAATCCTCGTTAATAAAGTCAATAATTGTCAATGATGATGATTGTAGTAGTTTTGTTAATTGTAACGGTAATATAAACAATATTTTGACACTCCCACACGATCCCTGCCATGAATTATATATCGACTCCGTAATGACAGAATTAGACGAGAACAATCGGGAAAATATACAAAGCAAACCAGAAGAATCTCCTGAGCTAGAAGATGTTGACTTTGTATCTGATGAGCCTAAAATTTTGCTTACTGCGTCTTCTATCGAAGCCTTGAATGATAAAGAGGAGAAAAACGGTTGAATCAAATTTGACCCTTGTGTCGCCAAATCTGGACTACTATTAAATAAACACCTTCTATCAAAAATAAAAGATATTAAAAGTAACTTAGGAGCTACGCCCAAAGTTCTTTCTAATAATTTTTTAAAGAGGTTTAGTAACGATGAGTCTAATAAAAATGTCGGTAGCGAGAAAGAGGGTTAACGGGTGATGCGGAAGTTATCGGACAAACCATAGTTTAATTATTTGAGCTTAATAATTACTTTTTGTGGTTTTATGCGTAGGCATAAACGTTCTATAAAATATAAACTTTATTATTTGAAACACAGTTATTTAAAATGAGGTTAAATGCAGCTGAACAAGAATCTTTTCGAAAGCGACTAAAAATGTTTTTTGAAAACAAACCTAATATAAAAATAAAAAAAATCATAAATCATTTTGAAAAGGAAGGATTTGCTCGAAGTACAATATATGATAACCTAAAAAGACTTGAAACTGTTCAATCGTTTTCTGATAGAAAGCACCCTGGTCGTCCGACATCCTGGACTAGAGAAAAGAAAGCCGAATTAACGAGACTTGTCAACAATCAAAAAGGGGTCAGTCAGAGAAAAATAGGTATTAAATTCGGTTTAAATCAATCGACAATTGGTCGTCAGTTAAAAAAAATTAATATTAAACATAGAAAACGTTAAAAGACTCCAAAATACACTATAGAACAACAAATTAAGGCAAAGAAAAGATGCAGGAAACTAGTTAACCAACTCCATAACACAAAATCACTTCTAGTCATCAATGACGAAAAATACTTTTGTTTTGGAGGGGGACAACATGCCTGGAAATTCTGGACAATACGCAAACAACAAAAAGACATGCCCAGAAAGTGTTCGTTTTATAGGAAAAGAGAAATTTCCAAAAAAATTATTAATGTGGATAGCCATATCTGACCGAAGTATGTCCGAGCCATTGTTTCGCACTTCCAGGGCTGTAACGATCAATTCATCAATCTATATTAATGAATGTTTAGAAAAATGACTTCTTCCATTTATTCACAAGTAACATGGAGACTTTAACTTTTTATTTTGGCCAAATATAGCAAGTTCTCATTTTTCTAAAGATTCTCTAAATTGGATGGACCAATATGTCTATTACGTTGATAAAGAATCCAATCCCCCAAATGTGCCTCATGCACAACCAATTGAAAATTTTTGGGGACATTTGGCACAGAAGGTTTACGAGGGAGATTGGCAAGCTTTTAACAGAGCAAGTTTTGATTGATTGCATTAAACTTAAACTACAAGAAATTGATTTAAACTTTTTACAGTCGCATATGAAAGGCGTCAGAGCAAAATTGAGATCAATTGAAGATGGTGGTGTTTTTTCATATAAAAAATAATATATTTTTATTAAAAGATAAATGCTTTATTTAAAAAAAATATAATATTAGTTTGTTTTTTTATTTATAAATAAGTTTTTGACGTTTTTATTTTGTCCGATAACTTCCGCATCACCCGTTAATGTAAGGGTAAAGAGTTTAACATCCACTCGGAGCTGATACGAAAAAAACTTAAAATATTACCGAAAGATAAAGCTGATTAAGCTTGAAAGTTTGCTTATTCCCTTGTCTCTAAAGGTTTTGCTAACGGATATGCTGCTACTTTAAGCAAATATGAACTTGCAAAGCAAATAATTTATCATGCGGCAACTTGGAAACCCACTAAGCTAGGGAATGTCTCTAGAGAGGAAGAGATAGATACCGCTTTGTTGGTGGCTTGGAAAGATATAGTAGGCGGAACGTGGCAAGTTCCGCTAGAGCTAGCTAAAGCTGAGATCTTGCAATACGAATTTAATGCTTTCAAAAGGAAATATCAAGAATCTGGGGTATTATCTCAGGAAGCAAAGGCCTTAGAGTCTAATGTTAATAATTTATTGGGCGGATTGCGTAATATGGGAGGAAAGATTTCTAAAGGATATAATCCTCCTTCAAATTTAGATGGAAAGTTGTATAGCATTACAGAAGTCGATGTTTATTCATCGACCTAGGTACCGTTAAAATTAGGATTAGAGGAGAGAGAGTGTCAACAAAAATCTTATCCTTTTGAAGATCTAGCATTAGAAGGTTCTTTTGTCTTCGATCTTGCTATCGATCAAGGTATTTTGATTATGATTATCCTGAAATGGAGGAGCGTAGTAACTGCCTTAACATTAGTTTGTCAAATATACCAGAGCAGCAAAAATATCTCAAAGTATTACCTAGCGATACTGATGATTCTATAAAATTAGAGACTATCAATGGGAAAGAATATTTTGTAAAATTAAAGGTTTCAGAGATGAATGACAATGAAGAGATTGTGATGACCTTGAAGACCGATAAAGGTAGTGCTTTTCAGAGTCAAATTGTTTTGTCAAGTTACGGCAATTTATTACTATCATCAAGTAAACACTCGCTAGTAATAATCCCGAAGTTTTTACGAGCATGTAAAATTTGCTGCTATTAAACAAGGCAATTTAATTTTATATCCACTTTATATGTCTATATAGGCAATTTATATTAATATAGACATTCAAAAATTCTCTATTTCCTCCGGCTTTGCTGTAGCAAATATATTTGAATACAACGATTTTTAACTAACTTCTCAAGTTTCAGCTAGTTATAGCAATTCACCGCTGGTTAAATCAAAAAAACTTAACCTAAAAATTGCAAGCGGCAGAATTCTATTAAGCAACAAAATCTCCGTTGCCAAAGATTCATATAACTTGAAAGCAAGTCTAACTTTGTCGTCGGAGAGAATTGAGACGAGCGTAGGGTACGAGAGAACGAGACAGTCCAAATACTTGGGACATGTCGGTTATTTAAAATTAGGAATTAATATTTAGAGGTTATTTCTATGAATCAAACAATCGAAGAAATTAGATACATGCTAACTTTCATATTAAACACGCTAGAAACTAAAGACTCAAAGCTAAACGGCCAAGAAAAAGACATTAAAAAATACATCGAGATTAGTTCTGTACACTTAGATTAGAATGAGTGGCTAGTATTGGGGTTAAAATCAACAAGAAACTCCTTTCAATTGCTGCGAGATAAATTAGATGAGCTGCACCAAATGAATATAGCTCTATCTAATGAGGAGGGTGATGCAATAAGAGAAAAATTAGAGAAACAGATGCCATTTCTATATAAACCTAAGTAATACTGCTCGAACAATATTGGATAACTTAAAAGCCGGAGTAATTAAACCAGACACTTATGATCCTATCTTAAATGAGACTTACTCGGAGTTATCAAGATTCTATAGTTTCACAATAGATCCTGCCAAGGTCTACAAGCCTAAACACAAAGGAAAAGTAGAGCTTTCTATTAGAATAGTTAGAGAGCAACTCGTTGCTGGTAAATTATATCCAAATATTACTGAGGCTAATACAGAAGCAACCAAATGGTGTTAAAAACGAAATATTTCACAGAGTATGCAGCACAACAGGATCAAATCCAATTGACACCATTTTATTATAAGAAAGAGAATACTTAATCGAGCTAACATCTATTTTTAATATGGTTATCTGGACTGTCTATAGAGTACAGAAGGTTCACCATTTTGTAGCCAAGGGGTATTTTTTTTCAGTACCAACAAAATATATTGGAGAAGAGATTACTATTCGTATTGGGTTAAAAACGGTTGCTGCTTATTATAAACATCAAATCATAAAAAGTCACCCAAGAAATTATAATAATGGCAAGTGGATAATCTTTTTCAGTTTAAAAAGATTAAACTGAAAAAGATTATCCTAAATCAGCTCTATATTATCTAGAGAACATGGCTAAAAAATGTTTAAACTCCGCTACGAGCATAGGCTATTCTACATATCAAAAAATTGGCAAAGTGTTTGATTCTGGTAGTAGAATTGTTTATAGGCCTCCTGAAAAACTTTTAAGAAACGATCCTGCTGCAATAGAAAAAGAAGCGGAGCTGTTGAAAAGCGAAGGGAACAAAATGAATACACATATAAATACACTACATCATTTTGACGCATTAAAATTTAATTTAATAGCATTTTTTTAAGCAGAGATTTTAAATTCCTTATGGATGACAAAAAAGTGGATGACACGATCCTATATCTTTTTTTATAGCAACTTACCCTTATCATCACATATACACAAAACCTCCTATATTTTCAGTATAAGCATTTTTCAATTATATCATTTTTTTCTATTATTCTATTAATCAATAAAGTACTTTTAATTTGCCAGTACTGTAAACATGATTACCTATATTGGACACAACTTTCAAGACACATGCAGGGCATGTGTTTTGAAAGTTGTGAAATATAAACACATACCAAAATACTGAATTCCACTTTAGTCTCCAATTTTTGTTCGAAAGAACCAAATTCTTCAAGGGAATGACATTTACTTACGAAAAGTTAAGAACTTTCGAGTTCTGTTCGCCGGCCTAAACTTTCAAGTGCAGCAAAAATATTTTTTTGGGTTGACTTGACCTCTGCCATTTCCATAAAAAATGCATACTGCCATTCTAAAAGTAACAGTGTGATGCTAGACTCTTATTAAATTATCCTCCTAAATAGTAAATGGACTGTAGTGGCATACGGACACTAGATCAATCAGGTTAATAATTTTTATTTCCAAATTTTCTCTTTACCTAATATCATCTCTATGTGACTTCCCGGGGGTACTGCTGCCCAAAATGCTTTTCAAGATTAGCTTCTAGTAGTTGCACCAATGTTGGGTAGTTGTTATTAAGGCTGGTCCTGATGTATGAAGAATTTTACACCCCTATCATTTATCTATTACTACTATCAGAAATCAACCTAAAGTTAATTTAGGGATACCGTTCTTCCACAGCAAGCTAATTAAGCAGAAAACTACTCATCTACTACTCTATTTGAAAACTTAAATTTTTTTCTATTTTTAATAAAAAAGATACATAATAAAAACAAAAATGAAGATAGTTTTAAAACTTAAAGGCAGATAATTTATCAAGTGAGACTCCATAAAACTTTACATCATCACAAATATGTAAAAGTCCATGTACATTATATACACAAAACAAATCTTCATAAATCTCACGAGAGTTAATAACAAAATATTCAATAAGTTGTTGAGCACTTTCTAGGTTCGAGTTTTTCATAACATTATCGCTTTCACATAATAACGTTAATGCAAGACAAGTGGGAACATATTAATAAAATTTACAGATGTAACTTTTCTTAAAACTGACTTACTGTGTTGATGTAATCTCCCATTCAAATCTTTTTCAAATTAGTTGTCATCATTGAATCTTTGGCTCGTCCTTAAAACAACACCTTCTTCTCTCACTGAAAAAACTATTCGACTGCATATTCTTTTTCCCACTACGGTACATTGCTCACAAGAATGGAATCCTGAGTGACTAACAATACCTTTTAGTAAAGCTCGAGCAGGAGCATTACAAATAAATGAAAAAAGATTAACTTTGTAATTAACATTGTTCACTACAATAAAACTGTCTTGTAATTCTATTAACTCGTTAACAAATTCTCTCAAGTAAATATCGCAGGGTGGTTTACTCTCCCCACAATAAAGTCCAACAAGAAAAGGGTCAAATCACAAAACAGATACTGCAATTGGCCACAGTTGAGTGGAACTGGATTTAAATAATGGGAGGCCATCTATATTAAATGATAAGTTTAACGTAGTTTCTGTAATGGAATGTAAAATAACTTGATTTAAGATTTTTTTTCTTAATCCAAGATAAATGTACTCTCCATGTCCGACTATCTTAATGGAAGGAATGTTTCTTTTTGTTTTTAACAATGTTCTAGATTCTCTGGGCACATTGTGATTATACTCCAAAAAAAGATTTAAAATTTCATTTATACAAGTGTGGGTACAACCATTTTTTAGAGCCCAATCTCGTAATTGAAGAGCAGTTTTCCAAAACTGGTTAAGTCAAAAAATGAAAAAAATAAGATAACTCATTTTTCTGGATATTCTCTCTGATGTCTATTTAATGAATAAAACCGTTTCATGCAAAACTTGTTATATGGCAATATAAACTAAGTACAAAATATTGACATTTTTCCAAAACTTGGTAAGTCATGATACGAATTCTTTCCTAAACTCGTTATGTCCGTGCGCATGCGCAGTGAAAACATTTTGTTGCAATGGCGTCGAACGGAAATGTAGATGTATCGGAGCTCCTTGATGAAATCGCTTCCCCAGTAACACCCGGTAGAGGACGAAAAAGAATCAAAGAATGGCAGAAAACAAAAGATAAGAGTAAAAAATATAAAAAGATCGATAAAGTGCCAATACTAAGCTGCCAACATCGTAATGACCAGTGTAGGGCTGGTGACCTAGTTTCGAAAGATTTACAAGGTTGGTCTCCTAATATTAGTAGATCTACTATTAGACAGTAGTCTAATAGTTATAGTTATAGTAATATAATTGAGTCTAGTTATTATTGAAAAAAATAACTTTTTGTTTTACGGATTAGACCTATATATTTTATTATTAATGTAGGCTATATTTTATTAGTTTTTAATAAAGTACTATTGTTTATTATAAAAATGGTTTTATATTTATAATATTTTAATGTTAATATTTAAACTTAATATAATAAAATTGTAATATACTTTATATTATATTTAATTATATTTTCTTTTGTTTTTAGAAATTTTCGATGCATTTTACCAATGTGGAGAAAAGATTGAGCAAGACAAGTTCATTCTAAGGCATGTGTCGAGTAAAATGCCATCTAGAACAAGACATCGTAAGGCATTGCAGACTAAAACACGCCGGCAAATACTTAACTAAACTGTGCGCAACAGTGCAGGTGACCTAGTGCCTGTATGTTCTAAATCATTTAGATCAATTACATGTTGTTCTGCAGACCGTATTCAGAGAGTACAACGCAACTACGCCCAGAATGAAAGCTCTGTTATTAAAGAGACCAGAGGTGGATCCAGACAGAGTCTCAACGATATAAGGATAACAAAAAGCATCACAGATTTCATCGCTACCTATCGATGCAGAGAAAGTCATTATGGGAGAGGCAAGAGTGTGAGATCGTATCTTCCCCCAGAGCTGTCTATTGTCAAAATGTGGCGTACGTGGAAATCTAAGCAACATGAATAAAGCTTCGTTACCAAAGTTTACTCAAGTGTTCATTTCCAAATTTAACTTAGGCTTTGGAAATCCTAGAACTGATGTCTGCTCTTTTTGTGAGACAACGAAAATGGAAATTAAGAGTGCAAGCACAACAGCTGCTAAGCAAAAGCTTTTTACTGACTTGCGAGTCCACAAACTGCGTGCTTCAAAGTTTTTTGATCTGTTAAGAAATACTCAGCCTGATACAATCACTATTTCCTTTGATAAGCAGCAAAATCAACCACTTCCCAAGCTTAGTGTAGGTGAAGTTTTTTATGCTCGCCAGGTATGGCTGTGCAACCTTACATTTGTATGGCAGGGTGCAAAACAAGACAAACAAAATGTGGACATATATACATGGCTTGAGACTCAAAGTGAACGCGGAAGCAATCAAGTAGCTTCTGCATTATTGAACTACTTAGATAAGATTGAAGATGAGTGCAGCCTTTTTTCAGATACGCCTTTTTTCAGATGCTAAATCATCCCAAAATAAAAACTCTGTTGTAATGAGCGCTCTGATGAATTTCATTAAAAAAAGTGAAGTTTTTACAAAAATTGAACATTTTTTCCCTATTCGAGGGCATAGTTATATGCCTCCAGATAGAGTGTTTGGAAGAATAGAGAAAATGCTTCGGAAAAGGGAAAATATTCTATTTCCAGAGGAATATTATGATATTTTTTCTGAATTGGCACTTTACACGTATTTGGAATAAGCTGGGAAATGTTTGATTTTCAGTTAGTAACAAAAAATTTAAAATCAAAGCTACCATTCTTAATGAGAGAACAGCGAGTGTTAACCTATACTAAAACTGCACTGTTTGTTCAGACAACCTACAATGCTGAACCAACAATGGTAACAGTTTTGGCTAAGGGGAAGAAAATCGAGGCGCTTGAAAAGGCTGTTAAATTAACCCCAAAAAACAAAGTTAAAAAAGTTAAAGCTGATGATGTGCGAAAACTTTTGTCATTTTTTACTATTCCAGCTAATGCAGTTTCATTTTATAATGATGTATTGGGAGCGAATGTTGAAGGAGAAGGAGAGGAAGTTCAGATGATATCACTGAATCTTTTTTGTAAAATTTCCTATAACTGATGTTTGTTCTATTATTAATATTTTTTTTTATATTTTTTTGAAATGTAATGTATTTTTATTTTCTGTTCATTGTATCATTTAAATTTGCTTCATTCGTCTACTTATTAATATTATCACTTCACTATTAAGACGTGTGTCTTGTCAACTACTATTACATGTAGATACTTTATATTTTATTGCAACTGTTAGTGTTCTTGTTTAGTGTGTTTTGGAAAATTTTTCAATAAAAATCCAAAAATAATATATTGGAGATTTAAATTATTGCATATTGTTGTTATTAATGTTGTTATTAATGTTATTCTGTAATAATGTTGTTTAAAATTAAATATTTTGTAATCATATTAAGCTTTCAATCACTGCATTTGAGGAATAAACTGTAAATAAATACAAATACAAAAGTTTAATGTGATAATCTTCAATTAAGATTATCATTAAAGGGCTTTAGTCTAAGTTCAGTTATTTTTTAAAGACAATACTTACTTTATGTAAAATTAAAAGATGTTACAACACAACAACCAACAGTTATAGAAGTGTTTTTTACCTAGTACATTTTATAGTCCAACCAAAATTTGTTAAGTCACATGGACTTACACAGTTTTGGAAAAATCAACACATTTTAAAGGGCTAAAAAATTGGCTTATAATAAACAAAGATTAACCAAAGCTTAATTATAAATGGAGTGTAAGTAATTTGAATGTTTTCAACTTATAAAAATTTACATGTGAGTTTTAGTTTTTTCGTAAACAAAAAACCTAAATATCTCAAATCTACAAAAATGGACTTAACAAGTTTTGGAAAACAGCTCTTCAATTTAGAACAAAGAAGTTCATCATATAAACTTTTTGTTCCAAAATGCAGCAAATTTTCAAATATATCATTATCACTAGCAACCCCACCTGGTATTGTATTTCCTCCATCTGATGTTATATTTCTTGTTTTTTTATTCTGAGTATTACAACTGGCAATGTCATCCGATGAATTGTATTCTGCATTATGAATATTATCATTCTTAATAGAACTGAGATCCAAATCAATCAAAACAAATTTAGACTGCTATGGTACTTTAGACATACTTAAAACAGCTGATCTACGTGCTCTCCATGCTAAATATGAACTAAAATAATATAACTTCTACTAAACCTACTTCTGAATCAATTACTAATTATTGAACACAATTAACAAAAAATTAAAAGTACTACAATTTTTGTTTCAGATTTGTCCTAATTTACTATATTCATATTTGACTAATTCCAGTATTCTCAATTTTTTTATTTATTTTGTAATAAGTAATAAGTTAAATAGTTTAATTAAAACAAGAAAACATTGTTATCGTAGTTTTAAATAAACAACAAAAGAACACTATTTAACACTAATAACTCTTTTTTGGTTATTAGGTTATTGTAAGGTTTTATCAATTTTTATAAAACTTATCAAAGATGCTAAAATAATATGGTTGACATATGGTTAATATGGTTGACATATAGTTAATAAACTGACAATTTTGTCATAAAGATTTAATACATAAGCCATAAACTAGAAGGTGTAACTTGTTTTTAAAATATTACTTAGGTAATGTTTTAAAAAACATGTTGATTAGACCTTGTAGATTATTTGCAAGTTTTTATAAAACTACTTAAGTCAGAACTTTAATTGAAAACAATATTATTTTATTGAAAACAATATATATAACTACCATATTTCCATGAATAAAATAACTGATAATAAAAAAGGAGGAAGATTTTTGAAACAGACAGTAACAAATAAAACTAGAATGAAAACTTTGATAACTTTTCCAGGATTTGTATGAGTAACTAAATTAAATTCAGGATTTTCAGGACCAGAGGTAACACTGACATAAAAAATACATGAATATATTAAATTACGGATTCTTTTATATCGCGATACAAAAGAATCCTTAATTTAACATTTGGTAACCTTAAATGGTAACCCTTATTTCAGTTACGAATAGTCTTTTCTATTTTAAGTTGGAAAATCCTGGAGTTTGACACTTTCAATGAAAGAAATTATTTAATGAAACTAATTATTCAGTTACCTTGTACTTGGATGAGAACGCTTTTGTGTGGCAATTGGGGAATCTTCTGACATCTTCTGTAAAGATGGTTGCTCAATCAGGAGTTATAACTAGCTTCCAACGAATAGGCGCAATATTATACATGCGCTTAAAATATTATAGATTCATCTATATTGTTTGAACTGTGCGCCGAATCTTATAACCCAGTGGGCACGGTACGTTTTTAAAACGTTTTTAAAACGTTTTTAGACGTTTTTGCAAGGTTTAAACCTAATAAAAAAAAACGTTTTAAAAACGTCCAAAGAACGTTTTAAAAACGTACTGTGCCCACTGGGAACTGCGTTTAAACGTTTGAATATCAATATTATGTAACGTTTTAAATACGTTTGAAAAACGTGTCAAATACAACGTGGTTTATGAAACGTTTTTAAAGCGTTTAAAAAACGTTTATAAATCTGTAAACGGAAACATCAAAAAAATAAGTGAATACAACGTTTAATAAACATGAAGTGCTTACTAGATAATGGAAAATTTTCTACTTAATCTGTTAGATTATCGATTTTTATCTTATCTATGTTAGTTACTTTTTTCTTTTTAAAAGCATTTATATGTTTTGTAGCTAGGTCTAGTGTTACCAGATGTCCTTTTTGTACGTAGGTAGCATAGTATAAATCTTGATTTTCTTAGGGGTAAGACCGTCAGGGCTTTTTGGAGCATCTTATAAAACAAAAAAAAAATTAGTTTGACACAGTGCTCTTCTACGTAAAAATACATGGTAACCATAGCTTTAACGATAAAAATATTATTTATTATTGTGACTGTATTAATGTTATATAAAATGTTTTTGTTATAAATTTTATCGAATATTATAGAATATATAAATTGTTCTTAAAAGCGCTTTTTTTATAAGTTTCCAATCAATGTCAAATTTAAATAAAAAAATATTAATACTTTCACTCTGAGTTTTGTAATATTTATTCACATTACTTATTTTATAAAAGATTGTCGAAGGATTTTTTCGAAGTTTTATAATTAAAATTACAAATTCGATTTATAAAATCATTCATTTCACTCCAATCTGTGTTAAAATAACATACGTTTTCTTGGTGTCTTATTACAATATGTGATTGAACATAAATTAATTTTTAAATTAATTTGCAATAATTTAAATAAAGAGTTATTATATTAAAAGTTTCATCTTTTAATTTTTTTCCATGCTTTATATAAGGTTACTTTCTATATATATATATATATATATATATATATATATATATATATATATATATATATATATATATATATATATATATATATATATATATATATATATATATATATATATATATATATATATATATATATATATATATAATTAAGTTAACAAAAATTTAATTTGTATTTCCCCATACATTTTATTTATTTGATTTGAATTGCGTATTACGTCACAAAAATCATTTGCAAATTATTTGCAGTTTCGAAGACATTAAAGCGCAGCGATTCAACCCCTATTGTTTTTGAATCGCTGAATAAAAATTTAAAAACGTAACAGTAATTTTTCCTTCTACAAAAGATAACAAAAAAAGAATTTCTAGGCCCAATAGAATTCTGCTTGCATAAAGCATGGATTTGAACTAGTAAATCAAAAAAAAATTCTTTTTTCAAATCCATGCTTTATGCAAGCAGAATTCTATTGGGCCTAGAAATTCTTTTTTTGTTAACTTTTGTAGAAGGAAAAATTACTGTTTTTTTTTTTATAAACTTTAAAAATTACTGTTTTTACTAATTTTTTGTTTTTTAACTTAATAACTTAAGACTTAAAAAACAATAGGTTTTGAATCGCTGCACTTTAATGTCTTCGAAACTGCAAATAATTTGCAAGTCAATGATTTTTGTGACGTAATACGCAATTCATATCAAATAAATAAAATGTATGAGGAAATACAAATTAAATTTTTGTTAACTTAATTAATTTTTTTTGGTCAAATTTTTCCATTTCCTTGTATTGTCATCGAAAATGATTAAGTGTGCAAAATTTGAGCAAAATTGGTTAAGAAAAAAGCTTTCAAAAATTGATTTCAAATTTTGTGGCACACAAACATATATAGAAAGTAACCTTATATAAAGCATGGAAAAAGAATTTTTTTTTGATTTACTAGTTTATATACAATCCTAGTTTAATAATAATGTAAAATATAATATTAATGCATATAATTTGGTAATGTATATATTTTAATATTTCATTATTTATGATCTTAATTTATTATTAATATATATAATATTATTATGTAATGTATTTAATAATAATATATTGTATATATTTTCTTAGTTAATTATATCTTAATATAAATTTATGTATATTATCTAGATTATTTATCTATATACATATTATCTAGATTATTTTATCTATTATAATATTTTTTTATAATATTTATGCTATCTATTCTACATTTATATATATATATATATATATATATATATATATATATATATATATATATATATATATATCCATATATATATATATATATATATATATATATATATATATATATATATATATATATATATATTATCTAAATTACTTTATCTGTTTTATAATATTTTTTCATAATATTTATATTATCTATTCTATATTTATATATATATATATATTTCTAGATTATTTTACTATATATTTGTTTTATAATTTCGATTATTATTTAAATTATTATTTATTTGTTTATTTATATATAATATTTATTTTTTCTTTAGATCGTCTACTTAAATTATCTCGTCCAAGTGAAAATGAAATCAAATTTCGACTTAATACCTATTACGTTTATTTATTCATTGAATGTTTTTATGAAAGTTAATCATCGTTTACTGATGAAAAATAATCGTTGATAAACAAGATGAACGAGAGTGGCAGATTTCCATTGACAATGGAAAAACTTCTTACAAAACTTCTTGTGAAAATTATTTTTTAAATCATTACATTAAATCTGGAAGATAGTTATCGAGGTTAAGTGTTTATAAAAATATTTTAAGTGATGAAGAAAAAAATCTTATAGTTCAATGTTCAATGAATGTTCGCCATGTCTTCCTATTTCGTCTAATTAAATGCGAAGGATTGAAACCGAAAGACAAGATTAAAGGGTTTTGGATAGAAATCTCAAGTTATTTAATAACGAAAAAAGATTTTGAAGAAAACATTCTTCCGTGGAATAATCTTTGTAAAAGATTACGTCTTGAACTTCAGAACGACGTCGACTTCATTGAAGAGATTTATGAATGGATTTGTTGTTCGAATGTCAATGGGTTTCCACCGTACACAATCATCGTGTACCGTAGAAATTATTTTCATAACCTCGATGAATTAAAAATCTTTATAACACAGAAAAATGTTTAATATCTTAAATTAAATATAAACAATAATTAATAAATAATAAATAAAATATT
Source organism: Hydra vulgaris (assembly GCF_038396675.1). NCBI lineage: Eukaryota > Metazoa > Cnidaria > Hydrozoa > Anthoathecata > Hydridae > Hydra > Hydra vulgaris. The sequence continues at coordinate 15,047,253 of NC_088921.1, read as the reverse complement.
TAAAGTATTTTTTTATAACTAAGTATATTTAAAAAAATTTGAATTAATTTTAATATTTATTTGTTTAAAAGTTTAATAACTTTTTTATTATTTAAGTATCATACAATTAATTTGTCTTAATATGTTTATTATTATTATTTGTAATAATAATAAACAAATATAACTGTTATAATATATATATATATATATATATATATATATATATATATATATATATATATATATATATATATATATATGTAATTATTAGTTATAAATATAATTATATATATATTTTATTTTTACTCAAGAATATTAATAATTTTAGTAATAATATTAATAATGTTTACATTTTTTTTAAATTTTTTAAAATAAACTTTTACATTATTTTTCAACGCTTATTGTTTAATTAACACTAGTTGTAATTTTTATTACATTGATCATATAATTATAATTAATATAAATAAAAAATAGATTAATTTTTTCTGTATTTTATTTACTGATTTACGTTTAAATAGTTTTTAGAGGTTTTAAAATTTGCAATGTTATGTAAAAAATTTTTTGTTAAATTTTTTATGGATTTATTCTTATGTAATTTTGTAGATATTTAAGTTACATAATTTTATAGATGATAATTTTTTAATGGAAAATGAAATTGTTAAATTGTCAAATACTATGTATTTTTAATTCTCTGTATAGCCTAATAATTTTTTTTTTGATGAAAAAAGAAAAAGAAAGAAAAAATAATCTTAAGTAATAAACAATGTAAATAAAAGGCAAAGAAATTTTACACATTTACATAATTATATAATCACCTTTAGTTTTGACTTTAACATCTAAATACAAAACTGATACTTTCTTTTGTTAAGTAGAAATGATATTACACCAAACAAAGAATATTAGAAAAATTTTGATTAAAATTGTTACCAAAATCTGTAAGAAACAAAAAACTACCATATGAAACTTTTACACATCTTTTATTAGATAGTATATTATAAATAGTAGACTTTTCAGAGATTTTTAATACTTAAAGTGCAGGTTCTTTGACAGATCTTGGAGTGACAGTGGTACATAAGTTTTTTTTTTAAATGTTGCTCAATATCACACAATTATGTTCTTCCAAATCTAATAAATAATAGTCTGATATAATCACAACCGTACTACTTAAAGATTTTCTGCAAACATCTTTAATTATTACTTAAAAGTTATTATTAACTTTAAAATTACAAAATTAAAATATGTCCATTGGCACGAATTATCACTTGGAATTTTTAATCCACCACATTCCAAAATTATAGAAAACTGGCCATTTTTTTGATAACATAACGTTGTTTGATCTAAAAGTTCATAATCAGTTCGTTCTTTATCATTTCGTGTAACATTACCAACAATGTGAATATGTGACATTTTAACTTCATAAGCAATAGAAGATTCTAGATCTTGCAAGTTATCAAGAATTTCGCAGCAGTATTCAGACAATTTGTAATGGCGTAGCGCACATTGATGACCAGACTTCACAATAAAATTGTCAATATCTACATTTAATTTCAAAAGTAAAGATGCGTGTTTGATACATAATTTTTCAATAACTTGTTGAACACAAAGAAAATATGTACCACCAGAACCTTGACGAAGTATATTATATTCTTTTTCCAGGTGATCTGATGTAAATTGACCAAGAAGTGCATAGTCTTGCGTAGTGTTAAGTTAATATCTACATAAATCTACTAGTCCATAACAAGTTTGATGTATACAAGTTGCAGTTCCTTTAGAAAGCTGTTTAATACGTTTTCTTATGGGACCTGCCATTTTAGGTGCCATATCACCAAATTGCAGTACTAAGTTTAAACAGTTGTTATCAGGATTATTGATAACAGCCTGCAAAGGATCATTATGCCTTGTATCAGCACCAATAGCTTTGAAATTTAAAATTCTCCACCAAATAATAACATTATTGATAAATAACGACACGGTTTAACATCCTGACATGATTCATAGTGATGTTAAACCGTGTCGTTAACATCAATATGAATCATGTCAGGATGTCGCAAAAGAGTAGCGTAAGTTTTTTCAGAAAATACTCTTAAAACCATCAATACACCATCAATACACACTGTCGTTCAACCGGTTTAAGAGAAATAGAAATTTGATTCTGATTAGATAACTTATGAAAGCTTCTGGATTCTGCATTGTAAAGCTGCTTTAAATGAGCCCATTTTGCAATCCTGGTTACTCTATTATCGTCAAATATTAATTCCTGAGTTTTTTCAGTTAACCAAAGATTACGAAAGTACTTTTTGAGGTGTACAAAATCATAAAGTAAATACTTTCCATCCACTCTTAACCATGGTTTTCCCGGAACAAATGTGCACATTTTAAAAAAACATGATTGACACAGTTCTCATCACATTATAGCTTTTACATTTGCACTGACTAAATCAATTATTTGATTGATTAAATTAATCTGTTCAAACAAAAAATCAGATTGTAGTTTTAATATTGGTCATTTTAATTAATACCTTTGGACCCCAAATTTTAATTGGACCTTTGGACAATTCCACTGGGTTATCCTCCGACCTACCAAATATAGTTCCACCATGGTAAAGCAAACTTTTTTTAACATATGTTTCATCATGTCGTATGATACATAATTTCTGCTTATACGGAAGAGAGTTAAAAATTGAATAAATAAATTTCTTTTCATTAATATTAGAAATTTTTGGAGTAATTCGAGTCAGCGTTGAAATAGACGAAAGTTGATAATCATTTTTTAAGCGATTATATAATGCCCTTGATGTTGAAAAATATACAAATGAGCGTATAAGTATTTCAGGTGTATAAAGTTTATCTCCATTTATTTTTGGCCCCATAAATAAAATATGTTGCATAATTACTTTTTTTTAATTTTTCATTTTCTAGGAGATTAAAAACGAAGTATCTCATCAAATATCATGGCCTATCACATCATGGCCTACTTAAAGTATACGGCCTAATATTCCGCATTTTTACAGAAAAAATAGAAGGCCACAAAAAAATAAAAATTCTATAAAATCAAAACAAACAAATCATTAAGAAACATTTTTATTCATGCAACTACTTTTTGTTCAGCAAGAAATAAATTATTTTCTTACAGAAATTACTTTTTTTTTCAATAGAAACAAATTTTTATTTAATTAAAGTTGACTTTGCCTAAAGAATGTATTATTGTTTATATATTTTGTTATTCCACATCAATAATCTATGACAGCCGGTATATATTAATTACTGTTCAGTTTTAAATAAAAAAAGCGTTAATAATAAGCTTTCTTGATTTTTGTCTAGTTTGCTATTGCTTTTAAATCGACCGATTGCAAGTTTGATTTAAAGCTGTTAAGTGTAATTGATTGAACGACTACTGCTGGTAGACTATTCCATCCATAAACGACTCTATTGCTGAAAAAATATTGCCTTTTCATTTAATTTCTAACCAATTCAGGTTTCATTATATGTTTTGCTCCTCTAATGTTAGGTATATTGCTCCTCTAATGTTAGATGCTGGATCTGTTAAGCAAATAGAGTTCATTGCTTGAATTTGTTTAATACCAATCTTTTCAATACCTTTGAATATCTTGAATTGCTGGATCAAGTCACCTCTTTGCCGCCGAGTCTGTAAAGTTGTCATATCCACAATTTCTAATCTTTTTTTGTACTCAAGATTTCTTAGTTCCGGTATCATTTTGGCTGCTCTTTGTTGAACTTTTTCGAGTTCATTAACATCTTTTGTATAATACATAAAATAAGAATATTCTTTATTATTTTAATCAAAGTGCATAATTTTACATTTTTCAAAATTTAATCCTATTTCCGTTTTGTAGACCATGATTCAAGTTTATTTATATCATTTTGAAACAATTGTGAATCATTTTGAGAAGAAATAGGTGCAATTATCTTACTATCATCACCATATAAACGACATTCATTAATAAAATTTTCTGGTAAATCATTTATAAATACTAGAAAAAGGAGAGGATCTAAAACAGACCTTTGTGGTACACCACTAAGGACATTAACCCAATCTGTCACACTTTCACGTAAAACCACTCGTTGTTTTCTATTAGCTAAGAAGCAGACTATCCACTTAAGAAGATAATAACTTTTTATGCGAAACACTATCGAAAGCTTTTCTAAAGTCTGTGTACGATACATCTGTCGGTGTTCCATTATGAAACGTATCCGTTAAAATATCTAGGTGTTCTAATAGGTTTGTTGTACAACTTTTGCTTTTCATAAAGCCATGTTGTTTTTTTAAAAGTAAATTTTTTTCTATAAGGTATTGCATGATACAGTCAGCTATTATTTTTTCCAATACTTTACATGGTATTGAAGTTTAACAAGACTGGTCTGTAGTTTGATGCTTTTAAATTGCTTCCCTTTTTTGAAAATTGGTATAACATTTGCCTTTTTCCGCATATCTGGTATAGTACCTTTTTGAATTGATTTTTTAAACAATAAATATAATGGGTAAGATATTGAAGAACTGCATGCTTTTAAAATATAAGGTTGAACTAAATTAAAACCAACCGATTTTGACTTATCAAGTGCTTTAAGTCTAGTTTGAACATTATTTTGTGTTATTAGAACTGTGTCTAATAATAAATTTGAAGGTATGTTATGCAATTCAATAATGCTTGTATCATAGTTATCAACATACTCAGAGTGAAAATATTTATTTGGTTCAGTAGCTATAGTAAGTTGATCATGTATAATTTCACCATTTTCATTTTCCGGAGCTCGAATTTGAGGTTTTACTGATTTCTTCTTACTGATATATTTATAAAGCAATTTAGGATTAGGTTTGAATTTTCTGGTTATAGTTCTTTCTAACTGTTTTATATTGTTCTTGATATCATTTTTTATTCCAATTTTTAGCTTATTATATTTAGTTTTGTTAACTCGTCATTTCAGCCACAGCGAGAGCCATATATTGTTTTTAGTTCTTATTTTATTTTTCAATTCGGGAGTAATCCATTTGTTTTTGTTCCTTCTATTTTGATAATTAATTCTTGGGATAAATAGTTCTGGTGCATAATTATAATGATACAAAAATAAGGCATACATTTCATTCAAAGATTTACCTTTAAATTCAATTTCCCAACTCACGTTATTGAAATGACTTGAGAATAATTCATAATTTCCATTTTGATATAATATAATGGATTTCTTATGTTCTTTAGAAGACTTAAGATCATTCATTAGATAACAACACTTTAGTAATTGATGACCCGGTTTGACATTCCATAAAGGAGCTGAGTGAGTTATAAAAATATTTTTTTCTTTATCGTTTGTAATAATAAGGTCTAGAATATTAGTTGGATCGTATCTTGCTTTTTGGAATGTTGGCTCACATACACATTCAAACAGAAAACATACTTCTAAAAATTCGATAAATTTATTAGCTTGAGATTCATTATCAAAACATAATCAAAACATAATCAAAACATCTTAGGTCAACTTTATATTTATACTCTAAAGAAAACACTATAAACTAACTATATTATCCACACAGTTTTTATCAGTAATTACTTTTTTAATAATAATAAAAAATATATTAGTTATATATAAAAATATATTACTGCAATATATTAATGGTTTGTTAGAGATTTATCCTCAGTATCAGATGCTCAGAAAAAAGTTTTTATAACGCAAAACAAATTTAAAACAAACTGAGCAGTTGTTCAGAATGACAAATCAACATTGATAATAAGATTAAAAGTAAAATTTGAAATTGAAAATAATTCACAAACATAAATTGTCAATATATTGTTTATCTGTTAACATTTAATAAACCATTTTTAAACTTTTTGCTGTATAACCTGCGATATGGATATGGAAGATGCCTTCTCTACTACTTCTGACAGGGATATCTTCAAACAGGATGACTGAAGTAAAATATTTGTTGAAAAATGTTTTTAATTGTTAATTTATTTGATATCACCATTCTTTAAATAAAATTTTAATTTTAGCAACGCATTCAGAGCACAAAATTTTAAATAACCAAAAGTTAATGCAACTCGTCTACTGATGCTGCCCGAACTTACTGAAAACAATTATAATTGTAACTTAAAAGATCTTTAATTAAAAAGAACTATTCAACTACTGCAACTGAGCAGAAAGATTTGTATTAGATTTTTATCCACAATGCCATAGCTAATTAAAGTTTAGGCTTTTATCATTTTGTTTAAATTTTCTTGGATTTAACACTTTATTTGTACGTTTTGAGGTTTTATATAAATCTGCTGTTAAAATAATTTCCTGTTTAACTGTAACATCATCTTTGAACTTGGTATATTCAAATGGCGGAAGTCATTTGAATATACATTTTAAAGTAAATCCACAATTCCATTAAATAAACTTTTTTAGAGCAATATTTATCTACTGATAGCAGTATATTAAATCTTCAAAAATTACTTGCATGATTATTGCAAACTAAACTTACACACTAAAAGCACTGTTAAAAAAATAGTCAAAGTTTCAATGGCTGTATTTCTCAATCAATTACTATAAATTTTTATAATTGAGGCATTTTTTATTATATACAGAATGTTCTTAAAAATTATGTAATAAATGTTCTTAAAAATTTTCTATCGTATACCACTTTTGAAAAGTTCAGACCTGTTTCACCAGAGTGTTCTGAATTTTTCTGTATATACATTTCTTCAAATATTAAGCAGACATTTCTGGCAAAATTTTACGCCACCTTTGAGTAATAATTTTGCATATTGTATTGCACCAATATTACCAAAATAAATTTTCAATAAAAAAGCAATGGAAAATCATTCAATTAATTTTTGATGGTAATATAACGTCTGTTTTATTTCCTTATTTATTTTTTCAAAGATTCTGCATGACTTTGTAGATAAGTAGTAAACATACATATGAAGGGCATTTGGTAGCTACATACCATACCAGCAATGTATTTAGAATTGTGTGCTCAATATTTTTTTATGATTTGCAATTTTAAACATTATGGAACAGAAATTACCAGATGACTAATTACAGCAATCTCATTAATACCTAATTATTTGCAATAGTTATTTGTCCATGACACTTGGATGGAGAGTGGGTATTGTTTTTAATCTTTTTTGAAACAGGATCTTTTAGCATGCTATCCTCGTTTTATAAGTAGGTACATGACTATCACGTTTTACGGAACCGAATTTTGTCCTAAAATTTTGTGGCACGTATTTCGTAGTCTCTTCAAAGTTAGCGTGCTTGAGAAAGACTTTGTGGAGTAACTTTTTATAATATTCGTTATCAACATAGATTATTTTTAGAAATAAGAATAGTTGAAGCATTCGTTCGATTTGGTTTTAGTTATAATCACTTGACATATTAACGAGTTTATTTATGTCAAAATTTTGACAGTACTTCTGTGGTGAAATTAATTTCACCACAGAACTTCTGTCCAGGATATAGTCTTTTTTTTTCTATTCAATTTTTTTGTTTAAATTATTCATTTATCTATGCAACCTCCAAATTTCATTGAAAAATATTTTGTAGCAGTCACCTTATTTCTTGCTGCACTTTTGTTACCTATTTTACATTTTCCCTGACGTTGGCGTGAGCCAGAGGGATTCATTGATTATTTATATATATATATATATATATATATATATATATATATATATATATATATATATATATATATATATATATATATATATATATATATATATATATATATATATATATATATATATATATATTTATATATATATATATATATATGTATATATATATAACATTCATATTAGCAATGTTTGACTTATGTAAGATATTGATATTATAAACCTTGATATTTTATAGTAAAAGTATAATTAAAAAATTTGTAAATTTAAAAGAAATTGTTTTATTAATGTTCATAATATAACTTAGATATGAATCAAATTAGTTATGAATCATATCTAATTTGACGTTTGAACGTTGTCTTTATTTAACAAGAAATGTCTTTATAAATAAGTTATTTCGATATAAATTTATTAAACTGCTTTTAAATTATTATTTGAACACTATCTAAACCTTTATGTATAATTTAAATATTTCTTTCTGTTTTAAATGCTCAAAGTTGTAGTGAAATGGCGTTTCTTCCTATATTCAATAGCTCAGTATTTATTATATAGATACTAATATATGTTCTCTCAAAAATATATATATATATATATATATATATATATATATATATATATATATATATATATATATATATATATATATATATATATATATATATATATATATATATATATATATATATATATATATATATATATATATATATATATATATATATACAGTAGTGGCCAAAAAATTAACGCACGTCATAAAAAATAACTCAAATTTTGCAGTGTAAATTTTTTATTGAATAAGCACAATAGAAAATGTAAAATAGATTAAAAAAAGATAGATAAAAATTATCAAAAATTGTTAATATTCAATAAAATAATAGTTATAGCCGCAAATTATAGCAAAAGTTTAAATGACTTGAATGCTATTGTTCAATACTTTGTCGGATGTCCCTTATTATCAAGCACGGCTTGTAATCTTCTTGTCATACTAGGTACTAATGTTTTACAAAATTCTCGAGTGATTTCATTAGTCCACACTTCTTTACGAACTTTTTGAAGATGTTCTTCAGATTTTGGCTGATGTGCAGCAGCTTTCTGCTTCATTTTATTCCAGCAGTTCTCGATAACATTCAGATTGGGTAAACTAGGGCCAATTAGATAATAATTCAATTTTATTATCAGTAAACCACTTCTCAACTGTTTTAGCTGTATGACAAGGTTCTGAATCTTGCTGGAAAATGCCGGTTTTAGTAATTTCCATGTGCAGTTTCACTTTGTCTTTCAATACACTTAGATACTTTTGTGCATTGACTTTTTCACCTTTTTTAAAGATGTGCAACCCGCATCAACCTGGCGCTGTTATTGCTCCCATACCATGACTGAATGAGAATGTTTTACTGTTTTTATGGTATACTTTGGATTCAGGCGTTCTTCCACAGATCTTCTAACATAATTATAGCCCGTGCTTCTAATTTTTTGAAACGTACTTTCGTATGTAAACATTACGCGTTCCCACCATTCCGGTGTCTTGTCTTTTAAACTCTTACAAAATTTAATCCTAGCTTGTAATTGAGATGAAGTTAATAAAGGTTTTTTAGCTGGTCTTCTTGCAACTAGACCAAATTCATAACACAACCTTCTTCTAATTGTTCTCGAACTAATAGTATATCCCCTTTCCATTGCAAGTTGTGATAACCTTGCAGATGTTGTGTGGGGCTCACTAATAACAATATTCTTTAAAAACTTAAAGTCTTCTCGTGATGTACTCACATGTTTTCTACCACAATTTTTGCGATTTGAATAGTCTTGCAAGCGTAAAGCATTTTCAACGGCACATCTTGATATTTTTAATTGCTTTGCTACACTACTTTGCGAATAGCCCTCCGAAAATAGTGCATTTATTTTACCTTTAACAAAGTTAATAATATCACGCTTTTTACCCATTATATCACAACTACGGCAACATGACGGTGTAAATCAAATATCTTCAAAAAATCAAAATATAATAAAAAAATATTTGTATCCAAGGTAATAACGCCATAAATAAACAAGAAGTTAAAAAAGTTCAAAAAACGTGGCCTGCCTTAATTTTTGGCCACAACTGTATATATATATATATATATATATATATATATATATATATATATATATATATATATATATATATATATATATATATATATATATATATATATATATATATATATATATATATATATATATATATATATATATATATATATATATATATATATATATATATATATATGATTTACTATATGCAAATTTTTATACTACTTTGTATAAATAAAGTTTGCTTAATTTTTTTTTAGATAGTTTAGTTCCTTTATAGATGATCATTCAGTTATATTTCTATTATATGATTTTATTTTTTTTAATCACGAAAATATTTGGAAAAATAAAAAAGTAAAATTTTTTTTTTACACAATTATTTTCTAATGAAAACTTTCCAAAAAAAAAATTTAGTTTTGTTGCAATTCGATTGGGGCCCTTTTTTTTGCTGGGCATCTTGGCCACGGCCAATATATATATATATATATATATATATATATATATATATATATATATATATATATATATATATATATATATATATATATATATATATATATATATATATATATATATATATATATATATATATATATATATATATATATATATATATATATATATATATATATATATATATATATATCTGTGTGTGTGTTTTGGTTCATACATAAGTATGAAACTAGAACTATCCTATATTTTTTCGTTATTATTTTTTTTAGTTATCTATATTTAACACAAGGTTTTTTTAAGTTTTAATTTTTAAAAAAATGTATTATCAGAAGAGTGAATATTTCGGAATTAATTTTTTATTTAAATAGGGACCGCGGTAAGTGAAAGAGATTTGTGAGTATTTTTTCGGGGTACGATAAAGTTAAAATTTTTTCTTGTATTAAACTTATTGGCAGTTGAATGAAAGAAGTGCTCTGTTAGTTGTGAAGTAACTAATCCCATTTTGTATTTTAGCATAAATAGTATATCAGTATAGATTTGATAAATGTTTAGCGCTTTCTTTTTATTTAATGGAGGTTTAGCATGAGTAAAATTTTTCTTGGATATATACTTTGCATATTGACTTTATGTTTACGATATTTATTATTTTACTTATCTGTACCATTAATCTATTATGGTTACTTGTTACAAAAAATGAAAAAGATGCATTGTGCAGCGCATTTCCTTATTGAGTGGCCCCAAAGAGTGAGTTGATGAATTTTTATTTCCCATCGCTTATCTTTAACAGTCAGGAACAAATTAGTTTATTTTAAATCTATTACATCAAATACATTAGTAATTAAAAAGGTTACCCAGTAAACACGATTTAGTTGGTCCAACTGACGGGCGAGTATTGGCTATAGATGGCTAACTATTGGCATTCTGTGCCAACCATTAACCGATTGTATACCACATGCTTTTGAATCGTAAAATTTTCCCATAAGTTTTATAAATGTATCAAAAACTATATTTTATTTAAATGTTTAGTCGCGTGGTCTAAGTGAATAGAGTCAGTTTAATTTGAAGCAGTTTATCTTTTTTTTTCTTTCAAACACTTTTTTACCTTTTGATTAAACTTTTAAACTCAAACTCTCCTTCACATTTTAATATAACCGTTACGCTGGTAAGTACAAATATTTTACTTTTATCTATTAGTTACACATTCAGGTATAAATTTTGACATTTGCTAGAGTTTTTAATTTAATTTTATGATGACACCATTGTTGTATTTGTATTTGCCAGAATTTAGTGTCAAGCAGTGTTAATGTCTGTTAATTTGATTTTACTTTAGGCAATTTAGAACAAAGCAAAGTATGAATTTTACAAATGGTTTTAATTTTTTTTATAATTTCAAAGATAATTATGTTCTTTTTTCTTTTCTTTTTTTAGTTGCCTTTGTCATCACCATTAGTTTGCTTACTGTTGAAACACGGTTTTAATTTTGTAAATTTAATATGATGTGAAATTTACTCTATTAATCATTAGTCAACAGTTAAGGAGAAGCTGGAGCTTAATTAATAAATGCTTGAAATTAAATCAAGGTAAAAATAATTTTCTTTAGTGGTAACATAATAAAACCAGTTACCACTATTTATTGCGTGTTTTTTCACTTTTTTTAACATGCTGCTTTGGAAACGCTTTCTTTTACTCCCTCTCTTTCTTAGATGAGAGGGAAAATTAATAAAACTGTTGGAATTACTGAGCTCTTACGCATTTCTTTATACCACAATTGATAATGACCATTTATATATCGATTGTTCAAATATTGTATTAAATAAAATCTTATTTAGTCCAAGTATTTTAGTTAATAAAATATCTTATTAAGTTGTGGTCTTATTTTCCAGCGTTGCTGCTTTTTGTTGTCCAGCCTTTTTACAATCTTTTGTTTTTTAATTACTCTGGAGACACAGTAATGTGTGCTTACAAATATTTTATGCTATGCGCTTTTGTTACTGTGTTTTGTGTTGATAGACCTAGGCTGTTATAGCTATTTTTTTGTTGTTTATATTTTCTGTTGCATTATTATTCTAATTCTAATAATAATAAAATGCAAATAATACTTTTTAAATTAAAAATTGTAATTCTTTTTTAATTTATTTTTTAGGTATTTGCATGCTTTACTTGAATCTTATTCTTCTGGTACATGTGTTGTGACAAATTTTAGAAATAATTAATGATTATGCGGTCTTTATGTCGTGGACTATAAGCAATGATATTGCTGATAGGGAGTCAAAGTTAAAACATTGTTTATAGATAAATTTGTAATTAATTTTTTAGATAATATATCAAGTTATTAATGTTTTTGTTATTAATGATTTAATTACTCATAACCCGTATTAAAAGTTTACTGCTAAATTTTATTATTGTTACTGTTGTAAATTTCTACTATTTTTATTATATTTGTAGTTGTTATTGTTTTTACTACTGTTATTATTACAATGTTTATTACTGTATTATTACACAGGTCAACAACAACAAAAATTTTTTCTTCTGCCGAGCAAACAATTTGTCTTTTGTATAGCATTCCTCATTTTGATTTCAAATATGCAACTCATTTTTCATTTTTCAGTTGGGCCGGTAATGGTACCAACTGTTAGCCAACTGTTTTATTACTGTTGGGCCGTTAATGGTACTTACCAATTGTTCAATGTTTACTGGGTAGTAAACAAATTTTAAATTGATTAAACACACTTTGCTTTCTCTCATAAAAAAGTTTTGTTTAATATTTGCAGTATCATTATTTGTTCATATCAGTACTTTTATTGTATCACAAATTTTAAAAGTCTTTTTAAATCATTTTTAGAATTTTTTTTTTAACTGCATTGCCTGGTTTTTATCGTTGCTAATGAACATTTCATTACAAATTGTTCAATTTACTATATATAAAACATGATTTTGATTAAATTCGTTTTAAAAATAAAAACAAAAAGTTTATTTGAAACTCCTCCATAAACTGCACCTTCAATTTCGTTTTGATCACAAGAAACTTTTTGATAAGCTCTTAATTTCTAAAAAATAATAGTTATACATCGTTTTTTTGCTTTCTATCATTCATTTATCAGTCATTTCTAAAACAAAAGTTCATTATTCAAGTCTAGAACAGCTTAAGATACTCCAACACTTTGGGAGGTTCTTTCAACAAAATTATTTTTAAAAATCCGCTGGAGCTTTTCATATTCAATTGAATACGCGTATTTTATAACTTCTATCTTAAACATAAATTTTGTATCTATTTGGAAGTCAATATATTTAATATATATATTTAACTGAAAACATAACTATTACCATATATATTTAACTAAAATTGCAGAAGCAACTTCGTCATTTAAATTGCAACCAAGTTTCTGCCATGAGTTATTAAAGTTACACATAATGTCTTTTCATGTTTCGCCTGTAGGGATTAATACATCAGAACCAGATTTCATATTCTATCAACTAAAATTTGATAAACGTCCAAAACGTGATGTAGCTTTTTTTGTTGATTGGTGGTTTCATACGCATATTCCACTAAGTGTTTCTAAGGAAGATACTCTTTTCACGAAAAGTCACAATGGCACGTGCGTTAATGTCAAATGATTTTTGTCTGCAACATTAGGCTTTACTAAGCTATTGTTGTACAACTAAATGTAGCTGATGAAAATCTCTTCATTAGCAACTGTTACAACATATTTTATTGTAAGACTTAAACAATACTTTTATGAGGAATCAAGCATTAATTAAATATTATCTTCACGCTAATTTGGGCATTTCAGTAGTTATTTTACACTTTCCAACCGACTATAGTTCGTAACAAAGTAAAATCTTTATTTCGAAAATCTTGAAAATCTCTCTCAGCTATATATATTAGAATGACTAATATTTGACGAATTTTTGAAAATCAAGTTGGTCCTACCTGGTTGACCATCAATATAAAAATAATTTCAAGTCCAAAAGTTATAATGTCACGTGACTTAAGAGGTCCCCACCAGTCAAATTTGTGTATAAAAACATAGGTTTTATTTATGTATTTAACATGTATAAAAACCAAACTTCAGGGGTCTGGCGGGGACCTTAAAAATCAACACGAAAAGCAAACTTTTCTTCTATATGGTATATTTTGCACTACTTATTTAGAATAGGATAGGACCAAAAGAAATACGGTATTTATTCTACATGAAAAAACCGGTTTTTTTACATAAAATGACGCATTACTATGTAAAACTGACGCTGGTTTATTCTTCATATTTAGGCCAAAGTTTAAAAACTAGTATAAGAACTGAGCATTAATAATGTTTATATAGAAGGAGCATTTCAATAGCTATCCGCCTCCCTCACCCAATTATTGGAGCTTTATACCCCCTCTATCCCTTCTTCGTTAAAAGGAGGGGGTGGGGCAAAGTTATTTGAATTTTATTATAAATCATATTATTCAAAATTACTTTATTTTCTTTAGCAAAAAAAAAATCATTTGGCAATATAAATATTAAAATCATGATATTTATATATAATACAATATATTGCAATGCATAAATATAGTATATAAATCATGTTATTTTTTTTCTCTGCTTTCCTATTGCTTCATATGCTAGCTAGCTGCAACTGTTCCTTGGTTTCTGACCCACGGAGGTGATCTCGTCTTTGCTGTACAGCTAGTATAAGTTCTTGACAATCATCCTTATTGTGAACATTGTTCACAAACTCTAATGCAAGTTTTACAGCCCTTTTTAGAACAATCGTTCACTACTTCAAGTTTACTTACAAAATTGGAGAATGTTTTGAACTGGTCAACATAGCACCACATAGGAGCGGGACAGTTTAACCAAAGTTTGTCCCCCATTCTTGTCAAGTTTAATAAACTGAAGATGAACTAAGTGTTCTTTTCAATTAATGGAGCAAGTCTTGGCAGCACTTCTTGTTTAAATTTTAACTCGTTTATCAAATTTGACATCACTGAATGCTGAAAATAATCAGGTACTGGTTTGGAGAATGATGTTTTTTTTCTCCACATCAGGAAGGGTAGGGTCTAGGAGAGCAAGTGGAACCAAAGTTTCGTCCAAGTACCTGGTGTGTCTCTTCATTGACATCATTGTACTTTCAATTCCGTTTAGAACTCTCTTGGATTTAGAGTCGCGTTTCTCTACATATTCTTTGTACTTCACCATTTGCCAATAGGCTTTTACATCCTGAAATGACGCAGCTGAGGGCAATGAAGTTCTCAAAAACCAGACAGAATATAAAATCGAGATAAATTCTGCCATTGTCTTCAACTTTTTATACTGGGCAGCAGTCAAATCATAAGGCAGATGTGTACTCAATATCTGAATCTTCAAGTAGTAAATGGCTTTTGACATGAACCTAGCATGAGAAACACAGCCTGGAGCTCGAACTTTGAAAAATATTTTAGGGTACAGATACGTCAGGGTAAGTTCCAATAACTCCCTATAATCCCCTCTTGGAAATATGTCAGTGTTTAATGCATCTTTGCAAAACTGGATAGTTTCCTTAATCTGGGTTGCCAAGAAAGTATTGCTGATGGAATTGGTATCAAACCTTATTAAATTGGAAGAATCAACAGTTTCCTTGATGTCATTTCAGTTTGTCTGAAACCGTTTGAGTATTAAATTTTCCGGAGCTGCTGTTTTACCTGAGGTAATTTGCTACCAGAAATGTTTGAGATCCCTTCACATCGTCACGTATTCCATAATCTTCCAGTACATTATACAAAGTCTCATAATTAGCAGCTCTAGTTCGACGCTTCATTGCTGGAATTCCAAGAAGCTTAATGTCTTCATCAATATTAGTTGAAACAGCAAACCTGTCTCTTTTTTCTTTTTTCCGATTAGTAATATCTTCCATAATTTTTCCATCAAAGTGAGCTATTATGGGGAGAAGTGCTTTCTCAGCACCTTTATTAACCCCTATTTTGAGCTTTGCAGCATTTTTCTGAATGGTTTTCTTTTTTGCCCGCCAAATAGTAGATTCAGACAGTAAAAAGTCTTCAACATTTCCACCTGAACTAACAACCAAATCTGTACACACATGCAGCAAATCTCTGGAGGAAGTATTTTTGGAAACTGAAGTCATAGCAATATGTTTTACAAAATCCTTGACTAACTGTGGCGTGTCATTACTTGGACCTGGCTGATCAAAATCAAACGAACAATCTGAGGTATGCTGGTATTTATATCACTGGTTTCTGAGGAAAACTGTAGCTTTGTAGTAAAATCATCTATCTGAGAAAACTGCTCAACACTGTGTACTAACTGTGGATGTTTCAATTTTCTCTGTTTTCTCTTCTTAATTCTCCGGTTATAAAATTTGTCTTTTTTACCCAGAGTTATTTTACGACTGGCCTTTTGATCTCTCAAAAAGTTCATACCGGTACAATACGATTTCTTATTAAGACAAGCCTTCTTTAGAATATCTTGGAAATTTGGTTTAGCAATCCAGAAAACCTTCTTTCCTTTTTAGCTTGTGTAGCTTTTCTTGCTTCTTTTGAGTTCATACACTTACTTTTCTTTAAATTCTCCCAGCTGTTGATCAGATCAGTAATATGCTTCCTTTAATAATATATTACAGGTTTATAAAATTTTATATTATCCAAATTTTGTGGTGCGTTTATGGTAACCTGCCCCTTTAATATAAATTAAATTTTGTTAGGTCTACCTTATAAATGGGTCAGTGAGTACCCCATTCTTTTATCCTCCGTCTATCCATGGTTTCTTAACTGCAAACATAATGCAGTTTTTAGGACAGCTACCAAGACCAGAACACTTTGCTGTTTGACGACCAATGGTACAAGCAATTAGCTTTTTTGTTGGAGTTATTTTGTCTCCAGATCGTCTAAACCAAAAGTAGAGAATAATGTCTTTGTTGAAAACATTATTTCTGTAAGATTTACTTTAAAATCCTCTTCTTCAAAAAGATTTGCCCTTGTTTTAAGTCTTGTCGATCTTGGCATCTTGGTTTCCAAACAGTATATTGATTAAAGAAAACAAATGATATTCATTCTTTGTTTAAGTCACATGTATTTTACAAT
Organism: Hydra vulgaris; assembly: GCF_038396675.1. NCBI lineage: Eukaryota > Metazoa > Cnidaria > Hydrozoa > Anthoathecata > Hydridae > Hydra > Hydra vulgaris. The sequence continues at coordinate 15,030,087 of NC_088921.1, read as the reverse complement.
AATACTTTTGTATATAACCGCAGATAGTATACCTTTTATAGATTGTTATGGATACACCACATACACACACAGAATTTAAAATTACGAAATATGTCTTCCGCAAATACAACAATATGTTAGTTTATAAAACCGCGGAAACGAATAAATATTCCAAAATATTCAGGAATTAAAATGTTATCATAATTTAATGTTTATATTGTCTTTTTTTCTAAATAAAATAATGCAACTTTATTTAATATGATTTATAAAATCATATTATTTAAAAAATCGTATTATAATAAAATATATATATATATATTTATATATATATATATATATATAAATATATATATATATATATATATATATATATATATATATATATAAATATATATATATATATATATATATATATATATATATATATATATATATATATAAATATATATATATATATATATATTTTTTTTTTTTTTTTTTGAACAAGTATAGAGTGTAACAGATTCAACAAAGGATAGGGTTTTCGTTTTTGAACAAGGATTTTTTTATATTTGTTTTCAAGGAATTTCGAATAATCTTTTAATTAATGTTTATTCTGTCTGATAACTGTTTTTCTGTAATCCACTTATATTAATTTTATTTTTTAAAAAGATAAAAGAAATACTATAGCATAAAAAAATTAGGTTTGACCACAGCTTTAAGCAATAATATAATTACTGATAGTGCTAAAATAGCTTTTAAGGAAACTTTAAATAAAAAAAGCAATCGTTGTATTTAAAATCATGGTGGACATTCAAGCTAAGTTGCTGTAAAACTATTTTTTATATTTTTCCTAAAAAGGAGAGATACTGGATTCATAAAACATTTCATCGTTAACATTTAATCGTTATCTTATAGCTCGAAAAAACATTCGCTAAGTCCTTAAGTTAGCTCGAAGTAATAATGTTTGCAAGCAGTATATTAAAATTGAAAACCTATAAAATAGTGAGACGAAAATCTGTCGGAGTGCTTTCAGATGTTTTAACAAAAATACTAATTCTAGATCTTTACCGTTAATAATAAAAAAGACAAAGAATTCATTACTTCAGGATTTGATACTGAAGACTCCGAAAATAACACATTTTAATAAAAATCAATATTGACATAAACTATTGTATCTCTTGGTGGATTGCTGCTATAATCCATTTAGATAGCCATAGCAACTATCGTGAAATCAGCATCCTATCAGTTTTAAAAAAATTCTTAATTACCCAATCTTATTTATATGCCCGGTTATTAGAAATACTCACCTCCTTCAATTTGGATTTAATGATAACAATTCCATGCTATGTGCTAAACTTTTAATTAAAAAATAATTAAACATGAAAAAAGCAACAATTAACCTGTGTAATTATGCTCCTTAGACTCACAAAAGGCCGTATTTGAGATTTGAGAAAAATTTTATATTTTATAAAAAGTTACTCTTTATAGTTGATAAAACCTCTTCATTGTACAACAAAAGTAGCGCGACAGATTTTATCAAGGTTGCAAATCAAGTTTTTTTGACTAAAGCAAGTAGTAAGACAAGGTTCAATTCTTTTACCTAACCTTTATAATATCTACACTGAAAGCCTTCTCAAAAACAATTATTATGGTAGCTATACGAGACTGATATCAGGTGCTGGTGATGCTATACTATTAAGCTTTACCCTTTCTGGTCTCAAAAAGCTTATGAAAACGTGTTAGCAGTAGTTTAAATTGTATTATATTGAATGCCAAAAAATTCCTGACTCTAAGTAAAGCACAGATACAATGCAATATGAAAACCATTTCTGGTATTAAAATCTTAAGAATAAACTTAAACACCTGAAGTTCGCATGGGATACCGAACGTTCAATTTTTGCATCACTCAGTTGTTCAAATACGGATTTAAAAAGTTTTAAATTTTAGAGCGGTTGCACAAACTCTTATTCAGTCTGGAATTCAATTTGCCCACCCGAGTTCCATTTCCTATATAAATCGTTGGCAGCTCCTACCTTGACTTACGATATTAAGCTATGTAAGAATAGCGACGAGTTAATGAAAAAGTTAGATAGAATTTGAAAGAGCGTACTGAAATCACTTTTGAATGTTTCGATACACATTAATACGACTTCTCTATTTAAAATCTAGGAAATTTCAAACCTCATCAGACGAAATAAGTTAAACTTGTTAATTACAGACCTTATTTTTTTATTTTTTTTACAACTGAATAACCCTTTATTTCAACACCCTTTTATTCCCAATATACAAGAACTATGCCGTGGTTTGGGGTTAAATTTTGATAATTTAATACAAAAAAAAAGAGATGAAAATAGCACTTTCTAAAAGTACAATTTCGACAGACATTAAAAAAACTGGAATGCAAAAGAGCAAAAAGATTTTTAAACAAATTGTTGAAAATAGAATTTTTAAGTGAAAATTATTGGACAAGACTTTCTTGTATTTTTTTATTTTTTTTGTATTTTTTTTTTATTACAAAATAATTAATATTAACAAATTTTTCCTTTAAAATTACATTATCTCAGGTTTTATAGTTTTACATCATATAGTTTTTACAAATGTTCGTAAATATATACAATTTCTATTTTTTATTTATTTTATTATATATTTTTTGCATTTTTGATTTTTGATTTTTTTATGTTTTTCGGTTTTATATATTTTTGTATTTTTGTTTTTTATATTTTTTGCGTTATGCGGAAAGAAATCTAGAGTTTAGATTAAAAAAAGGAGAAATTCGAAAATAGGTCAAAGAAAGATTCATAAGGTAAAGAAGGCTTTATATCAAAACAAATTAAAAAGAATTGCAGAACTTTTACATAAACATTTCGTTACGAACACTACAGATAAAAACTTATGTGTTAAAATAATATTTCCTAAAATAAGGGCTGGCAGTGATTTGCTAATCATATATAATAATAATTTTGTTGTATAACATAGAAAAAATTGCAAGAGGGAAGGAAATCTTTACTAAACATACAACGAGCCGTTGTTTTGCACATACGTTTAGTTTCAGATTTTCATTCTCAACTTGACAAAAAACACTTTTAATACAAAAATACTCACAGAAAATGTCTGCGGTGTTTCTACAGACATGATAATTATATTTTAAGGTAATAATATTCCTGATGTTCCTAACTATTACCCTGATCACTGCCATTAGGTCAATTTTTTTGTTACTAAACATGTGGTGGCATCTACTGTTCCATATTGCACTCATTATGGTTTGAGTGAGTGTCAACAGCAGCTGCGAAGTGGGGTTTTCCTCCAATAAATTCGCTGTTTCAATCGAGAAAATCGAATTTATCGGAGAAAAGTTGTTTCGGGATGTCAAGAAGTTATATACATGTTTAAAATACTTCCAAATTTCAACAGAAAGAGGACAGTAGGCATAGATATGGATGTTGTCTTCGATTTTACCACAAGTTCTGCATTTGTTATTTTTGACGATCTGTTGCCTTGTGCTTTTGGCTAGCAAGGCCGCAGAAGGTAAACTGTTGTGTAAAAAACGAAAGAGGATGTTTTGAGTCGGTCTTCATGCGTGGGAGATGAAGTTTTTTTTCAAATTTGGGTCCACGGCATTGTTGTTTTTGTTGAACCGTTCCAAAAAAGTTCTGCTGGCACGACTGTCTTTTTGTTTTTTGCCACTTCTAAGTAAAAATGTTTTGTTGTTTTTAGGGGATGTCAAAAAGGGACCCGTTTTTGCCTAATATTTCGATTGTTGTTTTGTAGTACTGACACGTTTTGTTGTCCCAGTGTTTTGGAAAATTGTTCTGCTTTAAAAAGTTCCAGCTTTGGTTTTGGTTCGTAAATTTTGTAAATGAACTCGCCAACCAATACCTAGAAAAGTAGTAATAATCATGAGCTTTGACCTCTTCGCATTCTTTCAGTTGAAAGAGTGTTTTGAGGCGAAGTGCAAGACTTTGCGCCTTCGGTGATAAAATTCCGAGACCCCGCTTTTGACGGGTAAAAAAAGTGTCTCTCTCTTGACCGGATTGAAATTGGTCTTTTGCCACAGATTTTCGAAAATGGCTCTGTGCAGACGTTCTATTGCCCATTCGGGAACGGGCAGCACGTTTGCCAGAAACCACACTTTTGACATTGCTGACGTATTTATCAACATAGTGTTTCCCCTAAGTGACAAAGTACGTAGTCCCAGAAACTTGAGTTTTTTCTCTAGTTTGTTTAGAGTTACTAACCAGTTGAAATTGGTAGGATCGCTCAGTCTGATGTAAAAAGTAACACCTGATATTTTAAAAACGGTGTCGTTGTGACAATCTATGTCGTCCGATTCCGGGTACATTTTAGGATTAAAACCCCCAAGGGCGAGACCCTTGGTTTTTGAGGCATTGATCACTGAACCACTTGCTTTTTCAAACAATTTTATTTTTTCGAAAAAAAAGTGGACTGATTTACGTCCCTGGCAAAAAAGTTCGAAATGTTTGCGTACTGCTGTATTTTGAGGAGTTTAGGTGTACCTGGTAACGGGAAACTTCTGAATATAAGGTGTTGACAAAAGATACAAAATTTTCTTCGAGATTGAATTTTCGGAGAATCTGAAGCAGAAACGCACGATCGACTTTTTCAAATGCCTTTTCTAAGTCTATTAACAAAATGAAACTAGGTAGATTTTTAAATTCAACGTAATCTATAAGATCATGGACTAAATGTAAATTTGAGAATATGGTTCTACCTGGGATTCCGCAAGTTTAATTTGGTTCTATAATTTTCCCCATTACTATTGCAAGTCTTAGGGCCAGCACTTTTGTGATTATTTTGTAATCAGCACTGATTAAGGATATGGGCCTTCTGTTTTTGCATTCGGTAAAATATCCTTGTTTGGTAATCAGTGATATAATTGATTTTTTCATAGTGTGGCTGGTGTTTCTTTTTACGAAAAGTATTTCGTAGGCAAGTTCTTCAAAATCTTTTTCTAAAGTGTGCCATAGCTAGAGCTGTAAATCCTGAGTTGTGTTCGTGAACGGCTCGGTGATCGGCTCGACAAGAGCTCGTTCGATTCATTCTCATGCAAGTTTGTTGTAAAATTTCAGATTTTTAGCGCACTTTTGAGGTTTAACTTCCAGAGAGTTAGAGAAAGGCTTTTTATCTTGTTTCATCCAATGCAATGAGAGCAAGACTTATATGTGTGAAAATTTAATTTGAACTATTAGAATGCAGTGTTTAGTATGAATTATTATGTTTGTGAGAGTTTACATTATGTTTGAACTTTGAACATTAAGTTTGAACATTGAACTATTAGATTTAACTTTTATTTTGATTTATTAGATTTGTGCGATCTTACTTCATTATGTTGTTTATTTGCATGTTTAATAGACTGTAGGGTTGTTTATGTTGTTTTTTTGCATTATTTACAGAGGAGCCTTTAACGAACAATTTTTTTTTACTAAACGAGCTTTAAACTAACAGGTTAAAGTAATTTTTTTGAGTTTTAAACCAGTCCCTGTAAACACACGACGTCTTAAAGACGTCTAAAAAACGTCTTTTAGACGTTTAGACGTCTTAAAGACGTTTTTTAGACGTCTTTAAGACGTCGTGTGTTTACTGGGGTCGAGCTCGAGCAACATGTAAAACGAGCCGAGCCCAAACAATACTAATCCTTAACGAGCCGAGCTCGAACAAAGAGTTTCATGTTCGAAACGAGCTCGAGCCGAGTCTGAACACTCTTAATATGTAAACGAGCCAAGCCGAGCCATGGCAAGCTTGGCTCGTTCGGCTCGATTTACAGGTCTAGTCATAGCCCGGTTTTTAAGGTTTTCCGTTTTTAAATTTAAAAAGGCATTCTTTCAGTTTCGCGCCAGTTAGGCGAGAACTACCTTTTTTAAATGAATCCTATAAGTTTTAAAAGTTTTAATCGCCTTCAAACTGCATTTTCAGACTTTAGGCTTTTTTTTTTTTTTTTTTAGTATTGTTAGCGCTGTCAAAAGCATTCTTTTTAACTAGACAAATATCTTATTTGCTAGTAAAACGACATGTTTTGTGTAGTCACTTGCCCTTATATTCTATTTCTTAAGAACTCCCTTCACTAAATTGTTTGATTGTTCGACATAAAACTGACTTGTTGATGCTGCACTTGGTTGCAATTTCCTTTTGCTTGACTTCTTTCTCATAATTTTAAAAATAAATTCTCAAAAAAGTAAATTATGCTAAATTCCTGCCATTATAAAAAACCAATACTTCAAAAAGTTGATTGTAAGACAGTCCCTCTTGATACAATAAAGTTATATCAAACAACGCAAAACTTTGATCTCAAGTAAATATCATTCTTTATAATATGGACTCGGACCATAAAACTAAAAATTTAATTGTTTTTTTATTTTATAAAAAAACAGACAATAATTTTGTAGTTATATAAAATTTGCTTATGTTTTGAAAAACCACATTTGTACATTAACATACCAATACATGTAAAACAACACTTTTATTCATATCAAAGTAGCCGTATTATATTCTTATAATCTTATTCTTAAATGAAATATTAACAATATGGTCTGTTTAAAGAGTCTTTTACATAAAAAAAACTTAAGGCGAGTTCAAAATAACAAATGTCTACTATAAAAAAAAGTGAGCAATTACAAAAATAACAAACTTTATTTTGACAAATGTCTGCTTTCATAGGTTTAAAACTTCTAAATATTATATATGGCTGAATTCAAATGATTAGAGTTCAAATGAATTCATTTCTTAGAGTTTGTATTCAATTATTTAACTCACTTTGGGATCTTAATAAAAACTCATTCATTGAACAAAAACTGATATAGCTGATAGATCATGCATCCAATAAACTCGATCATCAACAACTCATTGTAGAAATTAATAATTGTTATAAACATGTTTTTTTGTTACCTCTGTAAGTTAAAAGTTGTTTTTGTGAGATAGAATGATGTTTGAATATCACTTGTTTAACATCTTGTTTGTTATAAAACGCATTATAATTTGAATGTTATTCACAACTTACATACATAACATAACTTAATAACATACATAATTTTGTTTGTTGCCACTAAAAGTGTCATGGTTTCCTAATCTATTAAAATTTTTCTTGATTAGATTTTGTTTAACTGACATACCAACCCCTTATCATTACTATCAGGTTCGTATTAAGCTTTTTTGTTGTTTGAAATAGAGAACTTTCAGACACGAAGAGAAAAAATCGAATACTTACAGATTATTATATAAAATATAAGATTATTATAAGAAATATGAGTTTTGTCAATGAATATAAGTTTAGTTATAAGTAGTAGGAAAAAATATTTTATAAACTTGTTGCTCTCACGTTAAGTATAGGAAACGAGGGGAGGGGGGGGAGGGGAGGAAGGCAAAGGTTTTAGAGCATTATTTGTTCCTAAGCTCCAACCATCATAATTTTTTGCAATTGCCCTTAATTTAAAATAAACCTATAAATGTTTGAAGAGTGCTCCATGCTTAGAAGTTATCTCAAACATCAACAAAAAGCTTGCTACAAGCCTGACTATTGTAAGCGCAACTAGTTTTATAATATTACTATTTAAAACTAAATTTGTATTTATTAATAAATTTCAAATTTTATCTTTCAATATTAAATATTTATTACCATAAAGTTTCTAATTCCAAAAATAGGGATGTTAATTTTTAATTTTTTTACAATAGCATTATATTTTTCCACGTGTAATAGTTACTTATCCCATTTGCTTAATTTAGTGTTGCATAATGCAACACTAAATTAAGCAAAAGAGATAAGAAACTTTTTGATTAAATTTAAAAAACCTAATTTTAAAAGCAAAAGAGATAAATTGTTTTAAAATAAAAACTTGTAGTCTAATAACAATATGGTTAGGAAGGCCGGTACTAGACAAAAAGTTCATACTCTAATTTATTAGGGTTTGGAAACCGTTGGAAATAGCAACAAGTTAACAGGTTTTTTGTTCAATTTTTCCGAACCACAGAAAGGTTAGGGTCACAGAAACAGAAAACCATTTTTATCTTCTAAATAAATTACGAAATTGATTGTTAAATAAACATTTTCAAATTGATAAATAGTTTGAATTTTATACTGGTAAAGTTAGTACCAGATTTACCACAGATTTTTACTTTGACAAGATGACAAATGACATTGAAAACACGAATAATGAGTTTTAAAAAGTACTTTGATAATGCGTTTAGTTTTATTTATTCTATAGTTTTTTACCAAATAATAATATATTACAGATTGAGCAAATATTTCAGCAATATTTAAGTTCAATATCTATAATAATTAAAAAGCAATCTAGCAAGTTCCAGATACAGACTTGAAGTGTTTTGTTTACTTTTCGTTTTGATAATTTGTGTTATATAAATAAATGTGAAAAGTAGTATTTTAAATTGAAACAATAAAAATCAAAAAAACAAAATCGTTTGTAATTTTAAGGTGGCTCACTGCCTTTTAAAATCCAAAAAAACTATTATTTTTTTAAATTATTTAAATTATTAAATTATTATTAAATTTTTATTTTATAAAAACTCATTTATTTATATATTTATAAATTTTTATTTTATTAAATTTATTTATAAAATTTTATTAAATTATTAAATAATTATTAAATTTTTTTTTTAAATTGTTATTTAAATTTTCCAATCATTTAAAACAAATTTTTATAAAAAACAACAATAAGCAAAAAAAAATATTTTGTATTGGAGACATAAACATAGATTGTTTACGATATGATAAACGTGCCAATACTAAACTTTTTTTTGACGAATGCTTCAACATTACATCTTACCAATTATTAACAAACCAACTCGAGTAACTCCAACTTCAATCACTGCAATAGACAATATATTAACTAATTCATTCTTTGATACTTCTCTTAAGGCAGGAATAATAAAGGCAGATATATCTGATCGTTTTCCTATTTTCTTCTCCTTGACGCAAGATATAAAATCTAATAATAGTTATAAAATTAAAACTTATAAAAGAAAAATCAACAAATTTGCTAATTAACAATTTAAAGACTCACTGTCGGCAGAAGAGTGGGATAAGGTATGCCATGAATGCAATCTTGGGCACACTAGCTCTGCTTATAATAACTTTAAAAAAATTTTCCTAAAAAACTATAATATGCACTTCCCAATTAAAGTAAAATTAATAAAAGAAAAACACTCAAAATGTCAATGGATCACGAAAGGTATTAAAAAATCCTCAAAAAAACAAAACAAAAACTTTGTATTAAATACTTAAAAAATAGAAATGAGGTAAACCTAAATGTTTACAAAAAGTATAAAAACTTGTTTGAAAAAATTAAAAAAAACTCAAAGAAAAACTATTAGTCACATAAAATAAAAAATGGTGATATTAAGAAAACTTGGGATATCATGAAAGAAATAATTGGGATAAAAACCTGCAAAATAAATAGTTTACCTGCTCAAATTGTCATAGATAATAAAGAGTATGACAATAATAATGCAATTTCAGAAAAATTTAACAGTTTTTTTTGTCAACATAGGCCCAAATCCAGCTCATTTTATTTAATTATCTATTTAATTTCGTCATTAAAAAATAAGCTTTTACAATGTTTTTACAACATAACAATATAACATTTAAGTTTCGACCGGAGCCGGCAGAAGACATGGTCTTATCATCCAGCCCCGTTATTATAACTAAAAAATTCGATAAAAATGAAAAAGGAAAGTAGAAACTAAAGAGAAAACTGATTTAACAAACAATTTACTATTTGCAGAAAAAAAAGAAGAAGAAAAAAAATTTATAATTATTTAAAAAAATTTTTTTTTTTTTTTTTAATTCTCTATTTTATTCTACTTTTTATTATACAAGCATGCACACACACGCACACACACGCACACACTCACATACATGCAAATATATGTCCGTTCATATATACATACAAAACCAAATAATTCTGTTTTATATTCCATCTACAAATTGCGTAAGATATAATAAATATTGCATTTACAAATTGCGTTATTATTATAATGTAGAATAATATCAAACATGTTTTAAGTACCATACAATATAATTAACAAGTTGCGTCAATTTATTCGATATTAGATAATTAAGATTATCAAAATTTTTAATAAAAGGATAGTAATTGTTTTTTATAAAAACCAAATAAGTGTTGTTTTGTTGCACGTTTAAAATATTGAGTTGAAGTTAAAGTTTTTATATTACTCGTTAAAACCAAGTTTCATAACCGCAGCCCTCAGCAAGATATCGAAAAATCAGCTTGTTTTAATAATGTTTTTGGAATAAAAAAATAATTTATTGAGTATTTAGTTTCGTATTTGTGGTTTAAAGAAAAAAAGTAAGTTTGGAAAATGCTTGGTAGCATACCATTTTTAAACTTAAACATAAGAATAGGTATATTAAGAATATTTATTTCATAGAAATTAGGCACTCCAATTTCTCTTAGTAGTGGTCTGGCACTAGCGTATTTACTATTGTGATTAAAAAGTAAGGTGAATTTTTAATTTAAACTTCCGGCCTTATTCGAATTGTCCAATCTTTTTTATTTTTAAGTTGGTAGGAATGTCATTAACATTTGCGCCAAATTACATGTCAAACTCATAATTATTTTTTTTTTGTTTACGCTTGTTTCTGAAGTACCAAAAGTGCATTCGGCGATTTTCACGATGCCTAATTTTGTTGAGCAAAGAAGTGCTATTAAATTTTGTTTGCGGAATAATATTTCTGCTGCTGAAACGTATCAAATGTTGCAAAAGGCCTTCGGTGAAGAGACTCAAAAAAATGTTTACAAGTGGTACAAAGACTTCAAAGAAGGCCGAGAACGTGTTGATGACTTGGAACGCTCCGGACGACCATCGACTTCGATTGATGATCGCCACATCAACAAAATCAAAGAATTGGTGCTTGCTAATCGTCGGTTAACCATTCGAGACCTTGTTGACATGGTTGGAATATCATTTGGGTCGGTGCAAGCGATTTCGAAGGATCATTTGGGCCTCAGAAGACTCAAATCACGTTTGGTGCCGAATTTTCTCAATTTCTTTGAAAAAGAGCGTCGCGTTAAAACGTGTGAAGCAATGCTTTCTGACTATCAAGACGTCTACAAACAAATTATTACTGGCGATGAGACTTGGGTCTAGGCATACGACCCTGAAACAACCGACCAATCGAGTGAATACCGTGAAAAAGGCGAGCCGAGACCGAAGCAACCACGTCAAAGTCGCTCAAAAATCAAGGTTATGTTGACTGCTTTCTTTGATTATTGTGGTGTCGTGTACGACGAATTCCTTCCAACTGGCCAAACTGTCAACAAGGAATATTATTTAAGCGTTATGCGACGTTTGCGTGAAGCTATTGAACTCTTGGATTTTGCACCACGATAATGCGCCTTCGCACACAGCACTGGTTCTTCGTGAGTTTTTCGCCAAAAACTCTACCCATGTTGCTCCACAACCACCGTATTCACCCGACTTAGCACCGTGTGACTTCTGGCTGTTCCCAAAGCTCAAGAGACCACTCCGGGGAAATCGTTTTGAGTCCATTGAAGAGATCCAACGTGAATCGGAAAGCGCATTGAAGGCTATCCCTACCGAGGACTTTTCGGCATGCTTCGTAGACTGGAAAAAACGTTGGCAAAATAGCATTGGGGCCGGGGGGATTATTTTGAGGGGGACGATACAGATTTGGAAGAATAAATAAAGATTTTTCATTTTATAAAAAAAATCACCTTACTTTTTGATCACAGTAGTATTTGCATTTAATATCAAGCGACTTGCTCGTTTTTGTATTTTGTAGATTGTATTTAAAGGATAAGTTTTTGCCCAGATAACTTTGAAGGATAAGCACTTGCCCAGATAACGTTGCAGTAACTGATGTAGCTATGAATAAATGCAAAATAAATATTTTTTAAACAATATGTATTCAGGAGATGTTTTGTTTTATACATAGTACCAATAATTTTAGATATTTTATTTTCTATTACTTTGATATGATTACTCCAGCTAATATGTTCATTAAGAATTACGCCTAAAAACTTGATTGAGTATTTTCGTTTAAGTTTTGTTTTATCAATTAGTAAATCAGGTTGTTTTTTTTATTTTTTTTTTTCATTATTTCAGTTTACAAAGTCAGTCGTTTTACAATTAAATAAACTGTTAAAATACTTTTATAAATATATAAATATAGCAGACTAACAATATAAACTAGGTTTCCGAAAGAAGATCACAAGGATCTTGTCATCGGGACCATATAAAATATAATAAAATATATAGTTTTTTACATCTTTTTTAATAATTTTTTTATTTACAATAATTGTGAAGTGCAAGGTATTATGAAGAATACATATATATTAATCTTTTACACGAGTTAAACTGTAAATAATATAAACTAGCAAGATATAAAATACAAAACGTGAGAAAAAAAATTAAAAAAAAAAAAAAGTTCACAAGTTAAGTTAAAATAACAAGAAATTAAATTTTTTTCAAGTGATTAGTAATATTGTAAAATGTTATCTTGAGAAAGAATAAAATTTTTTGCTTTGTTTTTAAAAAGATGAAGAGAATTAGTTAGATCAAAATTTGGCAAAACAAGTTTATTCCACAGGTGTGGCGCACGATAGGCAAGACAGAATTGATTAAAATTTGTGTGACAAAAAGGTTTTTCTAAAAAATTTATGTTTCTAAGTTCGTATTTGTTGGTTGGTTTTAAATTGAAGAGATCTTTAAAGACTGGAGGAGATAGATTGTTTTTCCACATATAAACAAAACATAAAATTTTCAAGACGTTGAGTTCATATATATTTAAAATTCTTATTTCAATAAAGTAAGGTTTACAATGAGAAAAACGATCAGCAAAGTTAGGGGAGGATTTCAGATTTTGATAGTTTTGTAAAAAGAATATATTTAATTTTTTCGACATTTAAAGAGAGTTTGTTAGCCTTAAACCATTCGTTCAGGTTCTCAAGTTCTTGATTAACAGTGTTAAATAATAGGCTAATGTTTGTGTGACTAAAGAATACTTGCGCATCATCAGCAAAAAGGACAAATTTTAGTATGTTAGAAGATAAGTCGATATCGTTAATGTAAACGAGGAATAACAATGGACAAAGAATTGATCCTTGTGGGACCCCACAAGTAATGTTTTTAAGTCGTGTTACAGTGTTGTCATATGATAAAGCTTGTTTCCGATAATTAAGGTAAGAGCGAAACCATTTTAAATTGTTATTTCTTATTCCATAATTATACAGTTTATAAAGAAGAATCTCATGATCAACTGTGTCAAAAGCTTTTGAAAGATCGAGAAAAACCCCAAGAGTGTATTTATTGTTGTCAAACCCATTTAAAATTTCGTTGACAAGTTTGGCTACAACGTGTTCTGTTGAATGGTGTTTTGAAAACCATATTGTTTATTATTTATTTTATTAGCTAGTTTTTCCCCAATTTTTATGAAATAATTATTAAATTTCTCTGCAATATCTACTGCTTTAATGGCTACTGTTTCATTCTCATCTGTTTTTAAGTATTGCGGGAGCACTTTGGTGGCATCTTTTTTTCCCCCTGTTTCCTCTTTAATTACGCCCTATGTTTTTTTAGGGTTACCGCAAAAATTTTCTTATAAATTGCAATAATAGTTTTTTTTAAATGCTTTTTTATTTTTTCAAATAGATTTTTGTATTGTTTATATATTTTTTTGTTTTTATAAATTCGTTTTTTTCAAAATGTTTTCAAAAAGTTTTTTTTTTTTTGAAGATTTGATAAGTCCTTTTGTCATCCAAGGACATCCATGGTTTTTGAGTTTAGTTAACTGTTCAAGCTTCGGAAACGCTTTTTCGCACAAACTTGTAAAAGTGAGTAACAACCTGATCCCAGTTTTCCATTGATAAGTTGCTTCGGAACTTTGTTATACTTTTTTGATTTATTTGCCTTTTTGTTATAATCATTGTTTTGTTTTCTTTTTTGTTGTTGAAATTGTTAAGTAGAAGAAATATTGGAAAATGGTCACTTATGTCAGATTTTATTATTCCGCTTTGAATGTTAAATTTTATAGTATTATTTGTAAATATGTTAATGATGAGGGTAGCGGTTTAAAGAGTTACTCAAGTCGGCTTATTTATTAAGGGTACTACGCCGTGCTGAAAGAGATTATTTAAAAAGCATTTGACATTGCTATTAGTTTTTTTTTTTAAAAGATCCAAATTAGTATCTCCCATTATATATAAGTGCTTATTTAAGCCAGTTTTAGGTACTGGATTATATGTTTTTTAAAAGATTTTATATTGCCATCTTGTGGTCTATATAAGCCAGTTATTTTTTATTTGCTTTACTTTGGTTTGTTAATTTAACCGTGAAAAGTTCACAATTTGCGTTCCGTATACTGAGGCTTTCTACTTTTTTAAAGTGTATTGTATTATGTATGTAGAAACATATTCCTCCGCCAGTACCTCTACTACAAGTTTGATGAAGAGCTTTATATCCTTGTAATTGAAACTTTGAGTGTATGGTATTTTCATCTTTGCACGATGTTTCTAAAAGACATATTACCGTAAATTCGTGAGTTATGTCTTTTAGCCTATCTTTAAAATTTTCAAAGTTTTTACTCATGCTGCGTATATATGTCAGCGCTGAAAAAGTATTTTGCGACGCATTTATAAAACAAGATAATTCTTCGATACTATAGTAATAAACCTTAAATGAGTTGTTTTCAAAAAATTTTTTGTCCGGGTCGTTGTTATTGTTAAGAAGAAGAGCGTTTTCTTTATCAAAAACTTCAAAATATTTTGTTTCCGTCATTGCCATAATTAAAAATTTAACTGTTTAAAAACATACACATACATATACATACACACACACACACACACACACACACACACACACACACACACACACACAAACAAACAAAAACACACAAACACACACACACACACACACACACACACACACACAAACACACACACACACACACACACACACACACACACACACACACACACACACACACACACACACACACACACACATATATATATATATATATATATATATATATATATATATATATATATATATATATATACATACACACATACCTATACACACATACATACACACATATACATATATACACGCGTAAGATATAAATATAAGAAATAAGAGTTATTTTTTTGGATATTTAAAAATTATTTAATTTTTGGATATAAAACTTTTTGGATATATAATTTAATAATTTTGTCGTACCTTAAACCAACATTTTCACTATTGCGTCTTTCTTTTACTTCAGCCAGGAGTCTTTTCCTAATATTGACAGTCTCATGGGAAAAATCTTCGTTTAAGTAAATCTTTGTACCTTTTAGTCTATATGACTATTTTAGAATTTTTGTTTATCATCTTAACAACTTCATTATAACTGTTCTGGAGCATCCTTCTTTTCTGACTCCGGTTTGATGAGCTCATTCGATTTCTATTTCATTTAGTCCCAAATTATTTACTAAAAATAATTTAACTTTCTCCTCAGTTTCATTCCATGTTTCTTTCACACTTTTTGGAAATCCGTCTATTCTTAAATTATTATTATTATTATTGTTATTTTTTTTTTTGAAATTTTATAAAAATTTTTTGTTAATTTTTATAGTTTTTATTTTTAATGTTATACCTTTGTTTTTTTATCTTAGTTTAAAGCTCATGGATACTATATTTTTATTTTGTGTTTTAGTAATTTTTGAAATTTTGAATTTTGAATTTTTTTTTTTTAAGAAAAAAAAATTTTCAATATTTTTTATTTTCTAATATAATTTTTATAGTTTTAATTTCTGAAGTATTACTTTTGTTTTTTGTATTAGTTTTAAGTCCAGTCATTATGATTGTATGAAGAATTATTTTGGATTTGTGTATTGCTTTTAATATAATCCCTTAATTGTCCGACGGGTATCTTATTTGCTTTGTTTCTTTTTGTTTGTCTTTCGAATTTTCTCTGATCATATTCTGCTTTTTTGTATGCCTTAAATATTAATAGTTCATCTTCCGAGCATTTTGTTTTATCGAAGCCGTAGAATAAATTTAAGTTGTAAATATGCCTCTCAGTATTAAATTATTTCTTCTCGATTTAACTTCAAACTTTCTTAACTTTTCAATTACATTTTGCGTTGTAATGTTATCCTTTTCTACTTGCTCGTTGTTTTGCTTGTGGTTGCGATTTTTTTGTCAAAAACTTCATCATGAAAGTTTAAGCTCAATTTTATGTCTTCGATATCTTTTACTATTATCTTTATTTTGTTTGTATTTTCTTTAGAGTTTTCTTCTACTTTGTCAAGTCTCTCGTTAATTATTTTTGTATTTGCGCTTAATCTATAATATTTGTTATAGATTAGGCGCAATAAATATTTGTTGTTGTTGTTGTTTAAGCATCATTTCCATTTCTTTTCTCTATTCTGAAAACATTTCCTTCAGCATTTTTTTAAATTCTACAAGCGTAACTGACATTTTAGATTTATCTTTTAGTTTAATAATTTATAACAACTGAAGTAGTAATTGGTTTCAAAAGTAGCTTCAAAAGTCAATTGTCCAAACAACTCATTTGAAACTTATCTAACTAGTGTCAACAACAAATTAATTTAACTAAAAATTGATGAACTTGAAAATGCAACAAACTCTCTTAAAACAAACAAGTCTCCAGGTATAGATGACATTTGCAGTAATGTCGTCGTCAATGTCTTTTCGGAGATACGTAAACCTATTATCGAAATATTTAAATCATCAATTATTACTGGAACTGTACCAGATAAATTAAAAGTAGCTAAAATTGTACCTATTTTTAAAACCGGTGGAACATTTCTAATAAACAATTACAGACCAATCTCAATACTTTCAACCTTTTCTAAAATACTTGAACGAATAATCTACAATAGATTATATGAATACCTATTTCAAAACAAACTCTTAAATAAAAAACAATTCGGTTTTTAACCACAAAACATTCAACACTCAACAGAACATGCAATTTTAGATTTAGTTAATAGCATAAGTGATTCTTTTAATAAAAAGCAATTTGTGTTAGAAACTTTTATAGACCTATCCAAAGCATTTGACACAATTAATCATGATATCTTACTTAAAAAAATGGAAAAATACGGAATAAAAAATACTAGCCTAGATTGGTTTGAAAGTTATCTGTGCAACAGACAACAATGTGTTATTTCGAACGATAATAAATATTCTAATTTACTAAAAATAAAATGCGGAGTTCCCCAAGGTTTCATTCTTGGTCCTCTTTTATTTTTAATTTATATTAACGATCTTCCACAATCACTAAAAAAACTCGATGCAATAATGTTTGTTGATAACACAAATTTATTTTATTCATCAGCATCAATTAAAAATCTCTTTGAATCTGCGAACGATGACCTTGAGAGTCTAAACATTTAATTTAAAGTAAATAAATCACCTTTAAATCAAGAAAAAACAAAACACATCTTGTTTCATTTCAACTAGCAAAAAAACGAAATACCAAGCATGCTACCATTACCATAGAATACCATTACCATAGAATTACCATTACCATAGCTTCACACAGATTTTAATAAATTGTTATCTAATTGCAAACAAAGTAGTCAACAATTACACCAATTACCAGATGTAAATCTGTTGCCGACCTTAAAAGAGCTTGTCGAGTGCGTTAAAACAATCAAATTAGAAAACTAGAAAATCAGAGACGAACTACACTTATTACAAATCAATTATGATGAATTATGACAGCAAACGTGCAAAAAAATCGAAAAAAATCAAAACACGTTGCTTTTTAACAGCTGCAATAATTTATCATCTCAAAAACCGCTGCTTTCTATTAGCTGCAGTAATTTATCATCTTAAAAACCGTTTAATACTGAAAAATCTTTTGTTTCTGGTTCAATAGAAAATCATTCCGCAAATACTGAAAATACTCTAAATGATATACCTTTACGTTCCTTCATGATGAGACTACCATTATGGAGTCTAGTTTAAAAACATACGAAAACGGAAACCAAAATAAAGTCACCTATACTAAAAAGGTCCAAACGCAACCACAAATTATTGAAAAAAGAGAGGGCTGGAAAAAAAACGATCGTGCCTTTACGGTAGTTAAAAAAAAAAGTCAATGCAGCAAGTAAAGCCCTAACAGAAAAACCTAAAATAAAGCCAATTTTCGGAAACAAAATTACATTAAACAGAAACTCCATTGCAGGCTAACGTACGGTACGAGAATTTTATATTATTGTAGGAGAGGTCTGTAACACAATATCGGAAGAAGATCTGTCTAACCACATTAAAAATGAAATAGGTATCGAACCAATTGGTGTTGAGCTTAACCGTGAAAATAAATACAATCGATCATTCAAAGTAAATATGAAAAGTGCTGAAAGAGACGTGATCCTAAACCGTGATGTTTGGGACAATAATATTATCGTTAAACCATTCAGGCTTCATCGTAATATCTCAAAAATCGAAACACCACAGCAGAGTGCAGTTAATACGCTACACTTTGTACAACCACCTCAAAAATTATTTTCTACATTTCAAGAACAACCTTCTTATGCACGGCAACATACTTACTCAACTTGGATACCAAATTTAAATTCAAAATGGAAGGAAACACAGTAAGTGAAAAACCTTTGAAAATATTACTATTTGTGCATATAATTGCCAAAGTTTTAAATTAAACTTAATTTATATTTCCGAACTGGTCAAATCATTTGATACTATCTTTTTATCGGAACATTGGCTTTTGAATATTGAACTCTTTTTGCTAAAAAACATAGCAATGCCGACGTAATTTTTCATGCGGCAGAAAAAAAGGCATATGGAAGACCATTTGGAGGAAACGCGTTCATTGTTAAAAAAGATGCTCTCCTGTCTCCACACATAGTTTATGAAGAAAATAATATTCTCGCTATCAGAGGTAAAAAAAATTGTCAAAATCTAGTGTTTATCGGTATCTATCTTACCTTGTGTCGAAATAACGAGGAATCTCTTTCAAAGTACACACAACAATTAAATCTTATTACGTCAGTCATAAAAAACTGCGAAGATGTAAGTGAAGTTATTATTGCTGGAGATTTTCAGTCATATCCCGAGACAGTTTACGATTCTCAGAATAGTATTAATAAAACACGCAACAAATTCTCTAATCATCTAACTAATTTTATTAAATCAAATAAGCTCTCATTTATCGATATCACCAGTGGCGCTGGTCCAAAAGACACCTATCAGCATAAAACTCTCCCTAACTCATCGGATATCGATCACGTCGCTGCTCTAAAAGAGTCATCCTTATCTTTTATAAATACCAAAGTTATTCCTCCTTCGCCTTTCAATTTTAGCAATCACTTACCAATCGATTAGTATTGTCGTTACACATAATAATCTGTCAACCATAACAAATAGCTTAATACACAAATATATATTATATTCCAAAATATGTATGGAACAACAAAAACTTCATCGAAATATATAACCATAATCTCTCTATAGCTTTCAATAACTACACCTTTAACGAGGAAAGAATTGAACTAGAGTTAATAGAAACATGCAAAAAGATCAAAAATGCTGCTTTATTAGCAGTTAAGCAGTGCTTTGTAAAACGCGAAACCGGTAAGTATTCAAAACAGTGGTAGACAACAGAACTTAAAAAATGCAAATAAAATCTTTCATTTAACTTTAAGCAATGGCAAAAAGCTTTATATAACAAGTCACCCGAATGCATGGGATACAAAAGATACATCCTTGCACGTAAAAACTTTCGAAAAGCGGATAAAGCACCCCATAACAAAAAGATCCATGAAAAAACAATAAATATTGAAAATCTACGAACTACAAGTCCTCAGAAGTTCTGGGACAAGATTCGTAAAATCAAAACTAAAGCAACGACTCTTTTATTTACAATTAATAAATCGCAAAACATAAAAGATATCGTTAAAGCGTTTAGAAAACATTTTTTATCTATACTTAATACGCCGCTTATTACAAATAATGATCATAATCCTTATCAAATTCCACCCTTAAGTAACGAGCTTAATTCACTAGTTAATATTATAAACTGCATATCGCAACTAAATAGTAATAAGTCCCCAGATAGCTGTGGGGTAAGTGCTGAACACCTTAAACACTCTCATAATAACAATCTTTTTTTGTGGCTCGCTAATTTTTATAATGTAGGGAGTTCTAACGTATGGAAAGGTTCCAAAATATTTATCAACTTCAACAATTATTCCACTTGTTAAGTCATATAAAAAATCTCTTAATAATCCGGATAATTACCGTGGAATTAGCATTTTACCTATCTTTACCAAACTTCAAGAATATCTAATCTTGCATTTATGTCCTAATATAATAGATAGCCACTCCCATCAGTTTGGTTTTAAAAAAGCAGTTCTACACTCCACCCAGAATTTTTATTGAGCGAAACCATTAAGCACTATAGTAACAACAGCACGCCACTATATATGTGCAGTTTAGATGCAAATAAAGCGTTTGATACTTGCAACTGGGATTTGCTATTTGAGAAGCTCTACTTCCAAAAAAAATTACCTTTATCTGTAGTACACACAATCTCATCGCTATATCTCTGATACTGCTAACGTATCCTATCAGAGAATTACCTCAAATCAATTCAGTCTGTCACAATGGGTGCGTCAAGGGTCTATTCTATTGCCACATTTAAATAGCATTTATACTGAAAATATCTTAAACGAAATCGTCCCAGAATGTAAAGTAGGTTCAACAATAAATGATATCTATACTGGTGTCATTGCATACGCAGATGATGTAATTTTGCTAAGACCAACAATCTCTGGTCTGAAAGAGCTGATTGACAGGTTTTAAACATATGGAAAATCAAACTTTATTAGGCTAACAACGAACAACGTTGTTCAAATTAACGGAAGCTATATATGTCTCCAAAATAAATTAAAACATCCGGGTTTCCAATGGGGTAATGGTAAAAATAACAAGAAAGTTGCAACACTTCAAAAAACAAATTTAAATGAACGTATAACTCAGCTTCCATCGGTTGCAATAGCTTTAATTGACAGTGGAATTTGTTATTGCCAGCCGTCAACAATAGTTCATTTATACAACACTTTAGCAGTGCCAAAGTTTATATATGGCCTTGAACAATGCAACTTTGATATCAGTTTCCTTCGAAACATAGACGCCGTTGGAAGAGCAGTTTTAAAACCATTTTTTGGTATCTCAAAATATAGTAAAAATTACCTGCATTTTTTTTTTTAAAATAGAGGATATTTCAACTATACTAATTCGAAATAAAGCTAATCTATTTATCAGGCTGATGAAAAATCAAACTTGTTACTCACTGATAATTAATCAATTACAGTCAACACAAAATAAAAAATCATTTACAAATAAAGTGATTTCTATATGTAAAACTCTTGGTTTAAACTTCTTTCAATACATGATAGAAGGGAAAAAAACTAAGTTTACACTACCTCAAGAAGAACTGCAAGCTGAGATTATAGCAAGATTAAAAGAACCGTTCCAGTTATGGAATTTAAAAGAACAAAGAGAAACATTTTTAACTTTGATGAAGGTGAATATTTGTAAGATTGAGGTGAGTATTTCTAAGATGGAGGTGAATATTTCTAAGATGGAGGTGAATATTCCTAGTCTAGTTATTAGCATTAAAGGCTTGGGAGAGCCTTCTTGACGTAATTTAACTATAAACTGTAATGATATAAGTTACTTTACCTATAATTTTATTACTGGGTGTTTAAAAGAAAATATAATTAAAAAAAAAAAATTACTTAAAATTGATAACATAAACATCGAAAGAACTGAAACTATTAAATTTCTTGGTATAATTATTGACGAAACGATTTCTTGGAAAGCCCATATAAAAACATTAAATACAAAAATATCAAAAAGTATCGGCATACTTTATAAAGTCAAAACTATACTTTCCCAGGAGAATCTGAAAATTCTCTACTTTTCTTATATACAAAGTTATTTAACATATGCTAATATTGCCTGGGGAAGTACAAGTAAATCTAAATTAAGTTCTCTATATACCAAAAACACGCATCAAGATTGATTTATAATAAAAATAAATTCACTTATGCCGATCCTTTACTTAAAAACTTGAATGCTTTAAATATCTATCAAATTAACATCTACCAAAATGTTTTATTTATGCTCATATAAAAGTCGGACTTGTCCCAACTCATTTTACTAATAACTTTTTTCAAACAAACACCAACAGATATATCACACGAGGAACCGGACACTTTACACTGCCCATAAAAAAAAAAAAACTTTTGAGATTTTCAATTGTATATCGTGGCCCCTACTTATACAACAAAATAATACCTTGAAATATAAAACTTACTAAATTGAATAATCTTATTGCCCTGAAGAAAATCTAAAAGATCTCATAATTAATAAAACCAATTTTATCAATATGTATTAAATATAAAAGAACAATTAATACAATAAAATGTAAAAAGAACAGTTTAAGCTATTAAAATAAATAAATAAAAACGAAATCAAAAATAAATTAAAAAAAAGTAAATGAATAAAAATTGTTAGCAACTATACATAGTAAAATATTACTGAACAGTAGACCTCAAAAATTAATGTGTGTTTTATAGATTTACTCTTTAAATTTTAAGTTTATTTTGTATTTTAAAGGTTCTCGATGAAAAGACTTTTCTTAGTCTTCAGCGAGTTTCCTTACAACTACATAGTACTACTAATATATGTTAATATGTATTTTCAACAAATAGTATATATTTTCAACGACAACGACAAGCAAGTCCCTAGTAGCCCTGGGGTGCGACGGACTTGCGTATATTTTTTTAATGCATGGGTTAATAGCCAGCACTATATATTATAAACCACGAATTTTTAAGTTTATTATTTTAACTCGCATTAATTCGCGTTTGACATTTTAACTCGCACTCGAGTTAAAATGTCAAACGCGCTTTAGATATTGTAAATATTTGTGGTGGACATTTTTTAAACCGAAGACATGTAATTATTATTTGTTTTTGAAATATATAATAATGACTGTTGTAAAAAAAAAAAAAAATTATGTTTTTTCAAGCATTGAAGTACAAAATCCATAATATTTTTTTAATATTATGTGCCTTACAAGTAACAAAGAATATAAATGTGGTCAAAGCACTTTCCTACTCCTTAGCAACGTCAAAGCAACGGTGTAAACGTAATATATTCATTACTTTTTAAAGATTTCCACTTGACTTTTCGAAGTATTTCTCACTGTTAGATCTATTATGCTCTTCTATTTTTCTGCAAAATATTATTTACTTGAATTTACATGCCATATTTTTCTAATCAATGTTATATCCGAAGATATTGTTGGCTTAGCATAGAAACAGCCACAAATAGTCATTAAGACTAATCCAAAGTAGCATCCGTTATTGACCAACATTTTTGCGTACCGAAGTACTACTCAAGCGCTGAGTTGGCGGTGGCAGGATTTGAACCCGTATTGTACAACAACCCGTCTTATCTAGATACGGCGAGAAAAGAAATAAAATTAGAATTTTAGCGAGAAAATATCAAAGAAATAGGTATACAAAAAGTGCAGAAGAAGTTGATATTTGTAGCAGGCAATCAGAAATATCAAGTACATCAAAGCTTAAGGAAAAACATGACTTTAGTCCTGCAACAAACTGTAATTCTGAAGTTGACCACTTTTTTTTTATTTGTAACTTTAGAATTATTAAAAGTTTATTTAAACACTATTCTACATGCAATGAGTGTAATATCAACCTGAACGTTTTTGATAATGAATCAATACATATGGGACTTTTTATAGGAATTATTACCCAATAATCAAACTGTGACTTTAAAAGTATATTTCTTTCATCTCCATCTATAAATCGAAGTGTTTCGGGTTCAAAACTATATGAAATGAGTTTACATGCTGTTATAGCATTTTGTAAAATTTGATGTAATAGAGAAGTTATGTCTACTTTTACTGCTTTAATGATAAGTATGCGTAAATCCGACCTTAACGGAACCGCTTTTTTCGTCAAAATATTGTGCCTCGCTTTTTTCAGTATTTTTAATAGTGGCACGGTATGAATATGTTTTGCTCTATTAATTTTTCAGAAATTTGTATCTTTAATACTGCACGGTATTCTTTTTTGTAAAATTTTTTTTTTAATTAATTTATTGTTGTTTATAACTTCCTTGTTGTTTGTGCACCAGGCAAGTATTAAAGGAATGCTTAGAATATTTTCTAATATATTCTGACTTCTGAAAAACCTTTTTTTTTTGCTAGCTGCCATATTTCACGAAAAGAAAAGCTTATCAGACACCCTGCTAACTCACCCAAAATAGGTACCTATTTTTGACTTGAGTTCTGTTTTACGCCCGGGTAGTTAGGAGAGAGCTTATCATAACAAACACTTGAACATTAACAATGTTTAAATGTATATTATAATATAAAATAATCTTGAATAATATATATATATAAAATATATTGAATATAAATTCAAATTATCGATAAAAAATTGAAAATTTCTTTAAAAAAACTTAGATTTTGAATATATTAAAGGGCGTTATAAACGCCTTTTTAACGTCCTGTATACGTCTTTTATATATCCTTATTCTCCTTTTTAAAAACTTTCTTTTGATACCAAATTATGTGAATTTCAATAAAAATTGACAAAGCTATGACATTTTAAGTTAAGAAAAACTCTAAATTTGGTCATCGTTTCCTCAACAAATCCATATATCGAAAATACGACACTTAAAATGCTATAACTTTTTGTAAATTGGTTTGAAGTAATTTAAATTTTCACCTTTAACTATTGTGATAAAGCTCTTTTTAATGATTTATAGAGATCTAGTATTTGATAAATTTAAAAATTTTACGTCACATGCGTAATAATGAATATGCCTCAACCCCTTCCAAATCGCTGTTATGATCTTACAAACTACATAAAATTTTTAAGGAAAGCAGTTTAAAGAGTATGAAAGCTGCTGTATCAAAACTATTAGAAATTCTAAATGTAAAATCCTCTGATGATGAAATCATTGACTGTGACATATCAATAGATGGAACATGGCAACGTTGAGGGTACTCTTCCCTAAACGGTGTTGTTGTTGGTCTTTTACATGAAAATAAAAAGGTGATTGATATTTTTTTTTTATCTAAGTTTTTTAGACAGCGTGAAGTACGTAAAAGAATAAACTTGAATAATATTGATTTTGAATATTAGAAAGCTACACACACTTGCCGAGTTAATCATTCTGGCCCAGAGTCAATTGAAGCTGCCGGAGCTAGAAAAATATTCCATTCATTTATACAAAAATCAAAATTTAAGATACACTAAATACTTTGAAGATGGTGACTCAAGTTTATTTTTTAATGTTGTTAAAAGTAAACCATATGGTGATTATATTATCGAAAAGCTAGAATGTATTGCTCATTATAAGAAAAGAGTAGGCGCTCGCTTGCGTCAAAAAATTAAAGATTTCAAAGCCAGGTTGTTTAGTGATGGCTTAAAAATATCAGGAAAAGGAAGGTTGACCGATAAATCTATTAGCACAATGCAGGACTTTGTTGTAATGGCTATAAGATTAAATAAAATAACCTAGTGAATATGAGAAATTCTGAAATAGGTGTACTTTACGATTGTACAAACCTTTCATTTTAATTCACTCGTCATCAATGTTCTTTAAAAAGGAAAAACAGCTGGTGCAAATGGCAACCAGATAAAGTTACAAGTAAAACAAGCTACAGACAAAAAATTAATTTACCTATGGCAATTATGGAGAAATTAAACCTATTTTTCAAGAAATGTCAAATCCTGAAATGCTAACAAAATGTTTACATGGAATGACACAAAACTGCAATGAACCTTTTAACGGTTTAATATGGCAGCGATGCAGTAAAACTACTTTTACTGAAAGAAAAATTATTGAAGCATCTGTTTATTCTTCTATTTTAAATTAAAATGATGGATGTTATTCTTTAAGTTGCCTTAAAGGAGAATGATGATTTGGAGAAAAAGGAGAGAGATGATGTGAACTCTTATGCAAATGGGAGTTTTTAGTAACTTTTTATTAAAATAAAACGCTTCTTTTTTTATGTTTTTGTAAAAAAAAATGTGTTATCTAAAACTTTCTTATTTAATATGTGTTTTTCACAAAAACGTTAATATTTTCAGTTTGGTTAAAGTTTTTACCTTTCATTTTTTACTGTATGTTTATTAACTTATTTATGAGGGCTGGAACAAGAACTACAACATTTAAAGTATAAATAAAATAAAGTTTGAATGTAGCAACTATTTACTGGAGCAACTATTTATCTACCACTTATCAAAATGTGGCGTATATAGTTCATATTTTACTCAAGATGTCATTGCTTTAGCTAAGGTAAGAATTTGTAGAAATTATGCTGACTCAGCATCAAAAAATGCAAATTTTATTTTTTATTTAAAAAGATAAAGTTTTAATAGAATTCCTTATATAAAAAATAAAAAACAAATTTTAACTTTTGTAAATAAAAAGCTAGATTTAAAGGGGGTTAACCACCATAACTTAAAATATTTTAAATTGTTTTGTTGCAAACAGAATAAAGAAAATTTTTTTTATCTATTATTTTTATTATATGACATGTAATGGATGAACTTCCATGCAATAAAAACAATAGATAAAAAACTTTTAGTTGAGACGTTTGTAAGTTAGGTAAAATAAGATAAGTTGCCATAAAAAAAAACATTTTAAACTTTGTCAAGGAAAAAAGAGTCATAAATGAAAATCAAGTGATAGTAACAAAACAACGAATACTAAGTTGAGCAGATGGCAATAACGTCATTATCGCCACCTTCAGTACAGTAATTGTAGCAATCAATATCTGAAGTGATGCAAATTGCAAATGGATGTGAAAAGACAAAAAAAAGTTTTGTGTCATCCTTTCAAAATGAACTAAAAATGTTTAGTGTAAAACAACTTACCTTCGACAGTCAAATCGATAACTATTCAAAACTTATTAAACGCTTTAGCAATTATCCAATCTACATCAACAGAAAGCGAATAAGTTTTGCTTTCAAAGTTTTTTTTTTTCGTTTACAGATCCAATTCAAGTTTATAATTTTAGTTGCATTTGATTTTATTGTCATAAAAACTTGTTTTTGTAATAATAAAACAGGTGGAAGCAGGTTTAAAAATATAAAAAAGCGAAAACTGTTTTTTGAATTTCTTCGGTTTTCTTTACGCCTTAAGGTGTAAAAATCTGTAAATAGTGTAAACGAAGGCAAAAAAAAAAATTAAAAAGAGCGTTAAATTTCACATATAAAGTCGCAAATAAACTATTTTTTGAAAAAACTTTGACATTCCATAACATTTTAACTACCTTAAAGAAAGTTTTTGTTAAGAGTCCTGATCGAAAACTAAAGTTTTTGATGCTTTCAATTGATAAAGTTCTATTTCGAAAATATATATATTGGGGGAAACGGGGCTAGGTGGCGAATGGGGAACGTTAGCTTTTTATACATAAAAAAAAAATTAGGACTGGGTGGAAAATATTTTAAACTCCGTTTGGTTTTTTTGAATATTGTTAACGTAAACTTATACGCGTAATCTTTTTTTTCCGTAAAAAAAATTAAATTAAAAAAAAAAACCCTCGATATTGGTTATTGCTAATGGATGGTATCCTATTTGCGTATTTTTTTGCGACTCGTGTTTCTTTTGTATTATTTTAAACAAGTTGGTAGTTTTTGAAAATTAAAAAAAAATTGAAGATAGAAAACGCATATTACGTTCACTTGCCCCGGTTACGTGAACAGATGACAAATTTATGAGTTTTACAAAGTTTTTTATTTGCAATCTGAAAATTCATGCCGGTGTCACGAAATAAATGTTCCCATTACAGAATTTCCCCCCGGCCGAAATATTCTTTGTTGGTGGGAAAATTTATTTCGAAATAATATTTCCCCCCTCGTAATATCTGTTCCCCTATCTGTGAAATAAAGTTTCCTCCGTGATATTAGTTCCCCCTTAATACTTAATAATATACAAATTGACATAACTTGCGCAATTAAATGCGCATATAGATAGATCTAAATGCTAAATGCTACTTTTGGTTCAAATGCTAAATTAACAAAATCTACATAAAAAAACAAAGTTTCGCTTGAATCGAACGCATCATTCATAATTTTTTTTGTTTTATAAAGTTTTTTCATGCAAATCTCTAATAAGTTGCTAACTGAATATACGTTTTATTGTTAAAAAAATAACTTCGAGCAAGTTTAGAACGTTTTTAAATGTTTTGAAAAGGTTGTTTGGAATTTTTGTTTGTATATTTATGATTATGTTATTCAAATCTATATAAGTTTTTTTGTTATGTTTAGTAAAATAATACTATAAATTGCAAATAATTTTTATGATATAACTTTCATTTCATATTTATTATAGTTATTTGCTTTCTGTAACGAACACGAATACTTGCTAACGTTTATAATTCAACTAGTTAAATAAAATTACAAATTACTTGCAAAAATAAGTTGTTTTTATTCGATATAATGATTTAGTTATTTTAAACAAGAACATGGAAAATGAAGAAAGTAAAGCTCTGCAAATGTATCTCGGTAAAAATGAATATCCTTCTAATTATTCGAAAGACGATTAAAGAAAACTTCGAAAGAAAGCAGAATCCTTCCGGTTGGTACATGGAGATTTATTTCATATCGAAAATGAAAAAAAAACTACAACGTGTGGTAACTGGAGAAAATGAACGAAACCGTATAATACAAACTCACCACAGTAACATAGTTGGAGGATGTCACTTTGGGCAAAACGCCACTATCAAAAAAGCAACTGATAGGTATTGGGGGAAGTCGATTTCAAAAGACATACGAAAATTTGTAGCATCCTGCCCTGAATGTCAACATGCGAATCCTAACAACAAACCATCACATGCGACGCTTCATCCAATCCCAGTACATGACATTTTTCACCGTTGGGGAATAGATCTAATTGGTCCGTTAAAAGAAACTAAGAAAAATATTGTAGTAGCAACAGAATACCTTACTAGATGGGCTGAAGTTGATTCCATAGCAGCAAAAGAAGCGGAATCTGTTCATCGTTTCATTCTCCGTCTGGTATTCAGATTTGGAGCTTGCTACATTCATCTTCATGACCAAGGACGCGAGTTTTGTAACAAGCTCGTGGAAGATCTTTTATTG
This sequence comes from Hydra vulgaris, assembly GCF_038396675.1. NCBI lineage: Eukaryota > Metazoa > Cnidaria > Hydrozoa > Anthoathecata > Hydridae > Hydra > Hydra vulgaris. Next base: position 15,000,931 of record NC_088921.1, on the reverse strand, counting down.
ATATTAAATATGGAATCCGCCAAAACATCAGCATATCATCCTCAGACTAATGGACTGACAGAAAGGTGATAAATCGTTATAATTTTTTTTATCTTTGTACAGTTTTAATAGTAACTTTAAAATTAGTTTTTTGTTTAAAAAAGGAGAATTAATTATTTGCTTTAAATACAACAGTTACTAACTATAATTTATTTATTTAATCTGCACAATAGGTTTAACCAAACATTGATTACCCATTTAATGAAGCTCGTAAACAACGAAGCAAACGACTGGGATGAACTACTGGACCCGGTGGCTTTTGCATATCGAATAAATAAACAAGCTTCTACGAAATACTCTCCCTTTGAGATTATGTATGGAGTTAAAGCTCAGATTCCAATTGATTTAGAAAACCAGACAAGAGAAGTTTTTCAATGGGATACCAAAATCGATGAAGCCAAACAAGGAATGAAAGATTTCGCTGAAAAAATTGGTGCGAAAAGAAACGCAGCTAAAGAGAACATCGCAATGGCACAAAATATTCAGAAGAAACGTTACGATATTAAACATTCAAGTCAAAAATTTGCAGTTGGTGACAAAGTTTTGAAATGCAACAGACGTAAAGACACACGAATGGGCGATAAGTTGGCCCAGAGATTTCACGGCCCTTACACAATAATAGAGGTTTTGGACAAAGGAGTTTATCGGTTGCAAGATAAAAAAAGAATATTGAAACAAACTGTTAACGGTATCAACTTAAAAAGATGGAGTGAACAACGGGATACAGCTATGTCAAATCAGTCTGATGCCTCCGATCAGAATAATGATGAAGTTATAGCAACAGAAACAATTGATAATCAACAAATGGTTTCAAAATCTGAATACTAGATTTCAAAGTACAATCTGACCTTTGGAGATAAACAGATCCTGTTTTCAAACGCATGGTTGAACGACAGAATTATTGATGCAGTCAATAAAATGGTTTCAACACATTTTGGTAACAAAAACATTCAATCAACTCTTCTAGTTCAGACACGATCTGGGTTCAAAGCAGTTACCTGTGAGTCCATATTCATTCTTCACGACGTCAACCATTGGGTGACAACTGCATGTGTTGACAGAGAGGTTTTGTATTTAGATAGCCTTCATGGTTCTGTTTCAAACTATGTTAAAACTCAAATGAGACAACTGTATTTTAATTTTGTTAACACCGAGGGTTTTCTTCCAGTAACTGTGGTACCATGCGCACTACAACCTAATGCATCAGACTGTGGTGTTTATGCCGCTGCCTTTGCATTTCAGTTTATGGAAAAGATGGTACGACGCAGACGTTTAAAAACAAAATGATGCGTTTACATCTCATTAGCTGTTTGGAAACATCAATCATCAAACCTTTTCCGATAACCGTCTTAAGTAAACGTGGAAAAAATAAAGCGATGCAAACTATTCACATTTAGAACAATTACTGAACAATATTTATAAGTTATTACTGTAAAATGCTGTAAAATACAGGTAATACTGCTAAATTACGGTTTTATTGTATTTGTTTCTTTTTTTTTTAAATGAAATATGGAAGGCATGTGAAAATTTCGCCTTAAGCGACGCCATGCATATCGACGTTCTTGGTATAGGTTCTCGTATTTAACGTTATGGCATGTTATTTTATAATTAAAATAGCGTAACAATAATTATAATAATATAAATAAAAAAACAAACAAACCCTTTATCAAAAAAACCAAAGTTTTGCAACATTTTTAGCGGGGTAGCATTTATTACGGGCGGGGATGAAATATTTTATCCTCCCGGAATGTTTATTCTAGAATAAACTTTCCGGGGGGAAGGTTTGTCCCGGTACAAACTTTCCGGGGGGGAAAAAATATTGGGGGAAAATTTGTTTCGCAATACCGGCAACAAATCATTATGACAAATAACTAACGAAGTAATATTCCATTATGACTTATAGTTTTGCAATTACACATAGCTTTTCAAACATTCAATATCGTGCCCCGTCCTTATATATAATGTAAGAAACCACACCATTAAATAATTTGTTAGCAATTTACACAAAAGACAGCAATGTGTTATAATAAACAGTAACTGTAACACAAAGCTGTTATAAACTGTTAGAACTGATCCTCTGGCGTCCCCGAGGAGACGACAGAGGATCAGATAGCAGACTATTTTTTTTTCCTTAATTATAAACTAAAAATAATTTTTGAGTTTAGTTTTTAAAGACACTTTATTTCTTCCTATTGAATAACTTTTCTAAAACCTGTGTATATCTTTAAATAAGCTTCGTAGTTTTGTAAACTTGTTTTATTTACCTTGTCAACCTTGTCAATTTATCAATAAGTAACATTGTAGCCTAATCAAGTTTAAACAAAACTCTTTGAGCTACTTAAAACACGGTTCAATGCAAATAAATAATTTTAAAATGCACCAAAAACAAGTTTTCTTTTGTTTTACGCGATGCAACAAAAATTATACTTCCAAGAGTTTTGTTTTTACTAAGTATTATTTACACAAAAGTAGCAAGCATGTTTAAGTGTGCTTATTGACGAAAGCGTTTCATGGGCAATTTAGATAAACGCCATAAACACTAAAATGTCTAAAAATATAGGTATACTTTCTTAAACTAGTCAGACCAAGTTAAAAAACAAGATGTTTTTTGACGAATGCTATTTTGCTTACGTCAAAAATCTATTATTTACTCTAAATGGTCAACTACGACTATTGCGATGTGTATTTTGTAAATTTTTTAAATTTAAAAGAACAAGGTATAAGACTTGAGAAAGAGTTTTATTATAATTAAGAGAGCCTGTCCAGACCAACGTCCTCGTATGTGTATTCTGTTGTGCCTACCGTTATATCAGCCGATATGATTATGTCAGCACTGTGATATGGCGCAAAAAATTAAAGCATGTTTAAAATACAAACTGGTTTGCTGAATTGAAAATCACTTTTAATTTATCGGAAACTAAATTAATAGGTTAACTATGAAATTTGATTGATAAAATATTGGTAAAAAATGGAAACGTCTTTAATCGGTCAAAAATAAAATAGACCGGCCTTCATAAAATCTATGGAAGCAACTGCTATTCGAAGCAGCTGCTTATATTATAATTCCAATGAAACAAAAGAATTTCTAAATCTTAATATTTTTAACACTTTGCATATTAACACAAAAAACTTATCGAAAAATTTTGAAAATTTTTGTATATACATTAAAGAACCGCTTAGAAACACCTGTTTACCAGGTTTTAAAAAAATTTCTTTAAAGCGTCGAAATAAAAAGCAAGGCGGTGTACAGTGGGTCAGAGGTGAGAAAAACCCTTCAAAATCAACTTTTATGTTGGAGTAATTTCTTTTTGTAAATGTAATTTAGAGACCACTCTAAAACTAATATAGTTTTTGTGAGGGCAACAAGTTTAATATTTTTTGACCTGAAATTACCATTTCAGTGGTCATTACCACTTCTTAAGACCAAATATGCTCAGATTTAAATTTCCTGACAGCAGTAACCTATATTTAGATATATAACATGTCCCATCTAATTTAAAAACCATCGAGAAACCCTGACAACCTTTGACAACCCCTAAACCCCTAAAATAACACTTGAGTGGTCATGACTACTTTAAAATTAAAATGGAGTCCAAAAATGAAATTATTGGCCCCAAAAACCTTTATAAACATGTATTATATGTCTATATTTAAACCATATATAGTTTTGTTATTTTTGGACTATTCTGGCCCATTGTGCGGTGGTTTAGTAATTTATATAAAAGAATACTTGAGGTATATTATCAGCTCTGATATGAGTAATTCTGACGAATTGACAATAAAGTGGTTTTAACAGTTGAAATTGAAGTCTTGAAAAAAAAAATTAGTTGTAAGTTACTACTATCGAACACCCTCTTGTCAAATTAAAAACTTCAATATACTTTTAAATGATATTTTAAGTAAAAGCATTCATGAAAAGAAAATAAACTACTTAATAGGTGATATTAGTTTGGACTGTTTTCAATACTATATAAATTATAAATCAAAAACTTTTTTTTAGAACATCGTGCATAAATTTATTAGAACATGGCGCATTTACTATAATTAACAAACCAACAAGAATTAAAGAAAGAAAATCAATTAACTGCAACATCAGCTACCTCATTAGACAATCTAATAACAACCGATATTTTTAATAAATCGCTCAAACAAGGTATAATTAAAATTGATATCTCTGATCACTTTCTAATTTTTTTCTTAACTAATGTTGCTGCAGCAAAAATATCTCCACAGAAAGTAACATTTAAAAAGCGTTTTTTTACAAATTTAAAATCATTCAAAGAACAATTATCTCTGCTTCATTAGAAACAAGTAGAAGCTTCTACTGATGCTAATCTAGTTTGTGACTCATTTTTTTAAACTTTTAAAAATTATATGCCTTTAATTTTCCAAAATCTACCGTAAATAAAAAAAAGACTTAAAGCTATAATTTCGCCATGGATCACAAAAGAACTTAGAAAATCCTCTAAAATTGAGCAAAATTCTATATTAAATATTCAAAAACCAAAACAGCGGAAACTAAAATTTTTTACGAAAGTTATTACAAAAATTTTGAAAGAAAAAGGAAAACTTAAAAAAAATTGTACTAATCTAATTTATTTGAGATAAACAAGAATAATTCAAAACGCACCTGGGAGATCCTAAGGGAACTTACTGGCCCGCGGATAACAAAAACGCGCACTCTACCCAAAACTTTAAAAATTAACGATGATTTTTCCTTTGATCCAACTATGATATGTGTTGAATTAGATAAATATTTCGAATTAGTTTGCCCAAGTTTAGCTAAAAATATTCCTTTTGTAATAAACAAAATAGATGTTTATGATTTTCCGATATTGTCAACTTAAACATCTTTTGAACTTTCTTTTGAGCAATTCCAAAAATCTTTTAAAATGCTTAAAACAAATAAATCCGTTAGTCACGATAGAATAAATAGAAATGTTGTCATCGACTCGTATAAACCCATAAAAGATATACTATTTAAAGTTTTTGATTGTTCAAGAATTCAGGGAATATTTCCAGATCCTTTAAAAAAAGTTAGGGCACTCCAATTTTAAAGGTTGGCGATCCAATCAATGTTACAAATTATCGCCCAATTTCTGTTCTTTCCGCTATTGCTAAAGTTTTAGAAAAAATTTTATATAACGTTATTTACAATCACCTTTCTTTAAATAATATACTGTATATCAATCAATACGAGTTCGAAAAAAAAACTCCACAAAACACCAAATTACTCGCAGTAAAGCTGAATTTTCTGTGAAGTTCCAATAAACTTTGGGAGTTTTCATAGATTTATCAAAAGAGTTTGACACTATTAATCATCGAATTCTCCTTAAAAAAATAGAATACTATGGAGTTAAAGGTAACGTTTTAATGTTACTTAAAAGTTATTTAAGCAACCGTAAACAGTTTGTTTATAGTAATGAAATTGGTATAACTAATTTAGTAAATATAACATGTGGAGTTCCCCAGGGTTCTTTACTTGGACCACTTCTCTTTTTAATTTACATCAATGTTCTACCTAAAGTGTCAAATTTAATGACTGTCTTGTTTACTGTGGACCACATCTCTTTAAATCGCATAAAATTATTATAAAATTACTTCAAAATATGAACATTGAATTAGAGAAAATTTGTGAATGGTTCAAAATGAATAAGTTGTCACTAAATATCAATAAAACAAAATGGTCACTTTTTCATCCGACTTCTAAATAAAAACTACTGCTACCCGCCAAGCCTGTTTTACTTGAAATAAAAACTTTAAATATATATCAGTTCAGTTTTTGATACTCTTTGTTTTATGTGCAAATGTAAAATAAATTCCTCTCCAATTTCTTTCCATAATTGTTAAAACTTGAATGATAAAAATTAATACAGTTTGAGGAACGACAATTTAATTCGGCAACCATTTTATCAAACTAGTTTCGGAAAAACAAACATTGCATTTCGTAGAGTTTTTCTCTGTAATAAAATAGTTTTAAACATTTTGATTTTTCGCTGGATTGGAGTTAGCTCTCATTTAAGAATAAACTTAAAGAAATTATTTTGTCTATGGATAATTTATTTTTATATTTTTTAAAATTTAATAATTTCATGTATTATTTGATGTATTTATGCTGTCAAGTTTTTATAGGGATATGCAACTATATTTGATTATGATTTATTGAGATTGTAAATTAAGAGCGATTCTTGATGACAAGACATAATGGTCTTCTACGAGTCTCCGCGTTCTTTTTATACAATTTTACATTTTTTATACATTTAAATACCTGTATAACTATTTTATCTTTTATTTAGTACTTATTGTATGATTTATTATTTAAATGTTAACGATTTTTTTAAAATGTTTAAATAAAAGAACAAAAAATAAATAAATAAATTTTAAAAAAATCCGAAAATTATCTCCTTTTTTGTTAAAATTTTTGTAGATCAAATTAATAGGTTCAGATTTTTGTAGATTTTGAAATCGTAAAAATAAATCTTCGCTGTTTAGAGAAAATATTTAAAAAATGCGGAAAAATAAAAACATACATTTGTATAAAATAAAAAACTAAAAAAATAACAAAAATTTCTATTTATATAAATAAAAAAAATTTTCAAACTAATAAAAATGAAATAAAATAATAACATTGCGCAAATTTAAATAAAAAACTAAAGTAGTGCACAATTGCAAAACAAAACGTATTAACTTTGGTACCAACTTCTTATAAAATAATATTTTGGTACCAACTTTTTATAACTTTCCATTTTGTAATAATAATAATAATAATATTGTTATTATTATTACATAATGGAAAGTTATAAAAAAATGATCTTTTAAGAACATTGAGCACTCTATTGTGTATTCTACACAATAGGGTGCTCAATGTTCTTAAAAGAACAGAGCAATTATATATTAGTAGAAAATCACTTTACAAAAATTTTTTTTATTTTACACAGTGTTTTATCAACAAAGATTCATCAGAAATCTGATTTCTGATGAATCTTTGTTGATGAAAAACTTTTCATCGATACCTAATAAGATACCTTTATGTTAAAACATAAATTACCTTTTGAAACATAAGATACCTTTTGAAACAACAAGACTCTCAAAATTCTCAGTTACATATCGTGGTCCCTATTTATTCAACAAATTAGTTTCCAGAAACGAATCACTATTAAACTTAAACAACGAACACTCTCTGAAAAAAAAGCTAAAAACTACAATAATTAAATTAAACAACTGTAAGGAATTTTTTTAAATTTGAATAAATAAATGTAACTTAACTTTTAATACAAATCGATAATAAAAAAAATATTAATAACAAGGTATATATGTAACACGTACATATATACCACGTATGCAACTGATTTTTTATGTGTATTACACGTCTAAGAAATAGGTACTCGATGACAAGACTGACTTAAGTCTTCCTATGACTACAAATAAGTATTTCTTCTTATCAATCTTACACAAATTTTGTTTTTATCATATTTATACACTAACATTATCTTGAAATGAGGTAAATTAACTTATAGTGAAACATCTAAACTCTCCTCCAAAAAATCAGCAGAATATTTTTATTTATTGTATTTTTTATTTTAATTGGAGTAATATAGAGATATATTTCTCGGATTATTTTTACTGACACGTTATTATCTTGTTGTAATTGGTTTTTATTTTATTCATGTCTCGGAGTTGTAAGCAACTATATTTTTATTTACCTCGTATATTTCGAACTTTATATTTATGATTTAAATTTGTATATCTTTACTGCCAATCAGTGATTGGTAACTTGTAATTACTTTGTAGTTGTAAAATAAAACATGTATAAAAAAAATTAAAAAAAAAAAAAAAATTATTGTACTCCATAGTAAAAATTAATTGTAGAAATATCAAAATGCATTTAAGGTATCAAAATGCATCAGTATGTTCGCGAAAAACTAAATTTTTTAATTATAAAAGATTTATCTTGAATTATTGGTAATTCGTTTAATTTATAAAAAGTTTATTTAATTCAGATATTTTTTTTATTCTCTTTTTTAATCGAGTTTTCAAAAAATATTTGGAAATGAGCTTTTAAAAGCTCAATTCCAATTATGTTGTCCCGATATGCCTTACAAAAGTCATTTTACTGAAATTAGTACTATTCAAAATTTTGAATAGTACTAATTTCAGTAAAATGACTTTTGTAAGGCATATCGGTACAACAAGTTATTCATGTAATTGACTATACTACTACCATTTTATGATGCTGTTAACAAATTGATGTTTTTAATTTTTATTTTGTTTAATTTCGCTTACATTAAAATGTCACAGTACAAATATATGCCGTATATATGGTGTTACAATTAAAAAATTTCCGATATCAGCATAATTAAAATAAGAAAAACACTCACATATATAAATATAAGCATATATACACTTACACATGCATAGATGCGCACATATATAAACTGCTAACAATTAAGCATAAGCTAGGATCTGAAGGAAGATCACAAGATCTTGTCGTCAGAACCTTATAAAATACAAGCAAGCAAAATAAAAACAAATAAAACATACAATAAAATAAAGTAAAAATTAAAATAAAAAAGTAATAAAATCCAAGTTAAATAACAATTTTCAAAATAATTGAAGTATCTGAGTATATTATTAAGTGAAAAAATGCATTTTTTTAGATTGAGCTTGAAAAGATATAAGGAAGTTGGTCGATCAAAATTCTACACAATAATATTACTCGATTGGTGGGGCCCACGAGAAGCAATGCAAAATTGATTAAATTTTATGTGACAAGACGGCTCATTTAAAAAATTTATGTTTCTCATATCGTATCAGGAGCGGATCCAGGCTGTAGCAAGAGTAGCAATTGCTGCAATCAGCTCAGTTTTTTTTTTTCTTTTTTTCTTATTTGCATACATTTTTTTTTTCATGCAAAAGAGAATAAGATATGGAGTAGTCAAAATGCGGCACTTCAAAATGCGTTAAAATTCGGCGCTTCAAAAATTTATTCAAAACCGTAGCTGAGCCAAGTTGTTATGCAAATATTTCATTCAGAAAAATGAAATGCTTTACTGAAAAGCCCATATTTTTAACAGGTTTTGTTTCACATGCCCATAAAATGTCAATTATTTTGCAGCATACCAACTTAAATTGAACTGGGAGTTTAAAAAAATGGCAAATTGACTGTAGCAACTGTAGCAAAAGTCAATTTGTCATATTTTGAAACAAATTTATACATACCCCCAATAACTTATTATATATTGAGGCTATTTAGCTGCAATCTTTTTATTAACAAAGAATTCTTTTGTAGTGACTAAAAGTCATCAAGCGAGAACCTTTGCGGCCGTGGCGCAGTGGTTAGAGCGCTTGCTTTAGAAGCAGGAGATCCTGATTCGAAACGAACTCTGGACATATATTCACGCCACGGTAAGGAAGGAGGTGTGAACTTCCTAGTTAAATGCACTTCCGCGGTGCTCTGTTACAAGACCGTTCGAAAAAAAAGAACCTGTAGTGAAAAAAAAAAGAGTAGCCGACAGAAATTCTGTTAAATATCAACTCTCCGTTTATAAAACTCTTTTTAATGATTTCCCAGCGACAAAGAGTACAAAACGCGTTGGATAGAATGTTTACCTAATGTTTACACTTTATCATATAATCTGATTGACATCAAAACTTCAAAAAGGTTACACTAAAATAAAATTTTGCACAATTTTCTTCGTAAATAGATTTTTAGTTTATTCTAAAATTGCAATAAGCTTTCTACTACTTTTTTTTTTAATTTAGAAATTTCTACTAGGAACTATTATTCTCTGTGACAAGGTGTATGTTACAAAAATGTTATTGGAAGAAGTTGCTGATTTTTGGAAAGCCAATGATATAAATTCTCTTTCGAAAAGTGTTTTAGATGTTATGATAACTTGTAATACAAATTATATGTTTGATGGTCCTAAATTTCTTTTGAAAATCTTGTGAAAACCTGTAAACAAATAAACTCCTAATTTTTATATGATCAAATTCATTTAACTTTAGAATCAGTAATAGAGGCAAATAGCAAAGCAAAGGCAGATACATGTGATAAAAACCTCACTCTAACATTTTATGAAAAATCTTGGTTAACTACAGATGTAACTCTTTTGTTGTTTGACTTTTGTCCACGTTATCAAAAACATACAAAATAATGGACTCAGATAGCAAAATGTTTTTTTCTGAAAATACTTACAATGTTCTTCATAATCACCCTGACACTTCTACTAATTCAAACTTTAACAAGACCGGTGATTTTATTAAATTTGCTGTCACATAATGGAAAACTTTTAATCTAAAAAGTGTTGGCATATATTTTAGGTTCAATAATGACCAAAAAGCTTCCTCAGAAATCTAAATGATAAACAAAGACAATTTGTTTTGGATTTTGCGATAGAGTATTATGCTTGAAAAACTTCAGAATATAGGCATAAAATATCAACACATGTCACAAGGCATTTCACAAATTATACACGTAAAGAAATAGTCTAGCTGATTAAAACGCTGTTAAAAGAAACACTTTTGTTACAAGTATATTATGTTAAGAAATTTTGTTACAGAACTACTTGAATCAGTATTTAGAAATTTAAGAAAAGTATTTTAATGCATATTTTTATAGAAAAGTATCTTTAGACAAATGTTCTTCGAAGCCAAAGAAGTCTCTTGTTTACATTATAATGTATTTTGAAATTATGATTTGCTTAACGAATATGAGATTTTGACTAGTATTTTATTTTTTTAAACTTTGGTCAATATCCAAAATCATTTGAAATAGGTGGTTCAAAAAGTCCTTTTGATAATACTGTTCAATGGCTTTCCTTTAATTTGATTAAAGATAAAGTTTGTTTGACTTTCATATTCAATACTTTTATGCTTTAATGCATTACTTAATTGAAATTGAGTTAATGCATTACTTAATTGAAATTATCATCACTATATACTTTCCTATCATAATTTATAAAAAACCACAAAAAATATTTATGGCATTTTTGCTTATGTCAATTTTTATCGACATTAGCAAAAATGGGATTTTTATCCTGGATCCGCTCTTGCGTATTTGTTGTTAGGTTTGAGTTTAAAAATGTAATTGAAAACGATAGGGGATAAATTATTTCTCCACAAACATGAAACTTTAAAAACATTGAGTTCAAATAAATTTAATAATCTCATTTCAGTAAAAATAGGTTTTGTATGTGTAAAACGATCAGCATAGTTAATAGATCGCGTGTTTTTGACGACGATAAAGAAGTTTTAACTTACTTTTTACACTACTCCCCCAAGTAGTGTTAGCATAATTTACGTAAATGTGGATAAAAGTGTAATAAAGCTGCAATTTTTATTAAGGTATTTACGAGCTTCATGTAGAACCCCTATGTTTTTGAAGTTTTAGTATATACATAATTAATGTGTTTTCATTGAGATAAACGCCTAAGAATTTTGTAACGAAATCATTTTTTATTTCAATTTCGTCTAAATAAAGTTGCGGCAAGTTTGTTGGTAAAAATCGCTTTTTTGCATACAAATGGAATAGAGCCCATTTGGTTTTATTAATATTTAAAGTTAATTTACTACATTTAACCAATTTGGTATATGTTTTAATTCCTTATTCATAGTGGTAAAGAGTTCATATATATTACTGCTTGAGAGGAATAGATTGGTATCATCTGCGTACATGACACTTATAAGGTTAGAAGCTTTATTCAAACCATTTATATATATCAAGAAAAGTAGGGTCCGACAATTGGACCTTGAGGAACACCACATACGATATCAAGATAATTATTTTGATAATCGTCGTTACTAATTACAAGTTGTTTTCTTTTTGTTAAGTAGCTTCTAAACCATTTTAAAGCAATACCTACCTGTACCATAGAAGATTAAACCATTTTAAACCTTTAATTCCATAATATTTTTTGTAGTAAAATATAATGATCTACTGTGTCGAAAGCTTTTGATAGGTCAATGAAGTACCTAACAAGTACTGTGATTTTTCAAAAGATTTTGAGATTTCATGCACAAACTGAATTATTGCATGGTCTGTTAAGTTACCTTTTTTAAAGCCGAATTTTTGTTATATAGTAAGTTAATTTTGTCACCCTCTTTAAAAATAGGAGTAACTTTAGCAACTTTTAATTGTTCTGGGAATATTCCTTGATTAATAAAAGCTTTAAAAACTTTAAAAAGAACATGTTTTAATATACCGAAACAGTCTATAACTACAACTCCATTAATTTTATCTGCTCCAGTTGCTTTGCTTCTTTTCAAAGAATTCAAAGCTACTTCAAATTCCTCAAAAGATAATTTTAAGGTAAACTCATCAGAACAAATGCAATTATCCATAGGTTCGCGGAAATCATTAAATGAGGCCGTCGTATTCGGAATCTTATTTAATAGGGCAGGACCTATCCCAATAAAAAGTTTATTAAATTTATGGGATATGGCTCTTGGGGCATGTAAACTTATTTTATCAACTTTAATCATCTGCGGCAGAAAACCTAAGCATGATTTTTGTTTTCCAGTAATTGCTTTTATAATTTTCCATGTGCGTTTCAAGTCGTTTTTACATTTATTAATTAGTTCTGAGTAGAAATTTCTTTTTAGGTTTTTCGTATTTTTTCAAATAGATATTTTTTATGTAGTTTTTATATATTTTTCCGCGTATATGTATACAAAAATAGAGTGCTCAAAATTCTGAAAAAATAGAGCAATGTATATATATATATATATATATATATATATATATATATATATATATATATATATATATATATATAATATATATATATATATATATATATATATATATATATATATATATATATATATATATATATATATATATAATATACACATATATAGGATAATAATATTTTCACTTTAATTTTTAGGATTTAAATATTCAAATAAAATGTCAAAAATTTCTTATCTCATGCCAGTCAACGAGTTAAAACATTTATCATCTTTTTTGTAACTAAAAATGGTATTTTTCAATTGGTCGTTGATTATTTTTAAACTTTTATATTCTTCAGGCAAGCTCCATTAACTTTTATAAACTACTACTAATTTTTTTTTACATGATTGTTTTTTTCAGATGGCAACAGCTTACAGTTTTCACAATTTTAACTATTTGTGAAATCCAGTAATGTATAAAGTTTTTTTATCGCTTGACTTTGGCTATTTTGACCTTTTACATGGAGATTTTCAAAGTAATTTTTCTTGTGTTGTCTAAAATGAACACAAGCTTTAAACTTTATTTCTTTTTTTTAAGTTTTTTTTATTGCAACTAATTTTTATCTCCTAAGGCCTAAAGTGAAACTCCCGCATTTTAGGGTGTTTCCTTTTTTCAAAATTATCAGCACCTTCTTTACGTCTATATTAAGATATTTTGTTACACCAAGCTTTGTGAACATCGTGTTTCTTCTCTTGGTTCAGAAAAGGAAACAGAACGATGTTAGTTTTTTTTATATTATTATTATAAAATGAATTTCTATACAATGATATACAGTAATTCGCTCTTCCACTTTTTTTCAATATTAGTCTGATAATGCTACAGTTAAAATAAGACATTTTTAGTTAGTACAAACATAGTTTATTTACAATTGTGTTCTTTTTGGCCTCTTTTTGAAGCTGAGAAATCAATTGCGCAATCGAATTAGAGAAACGTCTATTCGATTATTTTTTAAGTGCGTTTTTAAAAATATTATACTGAAGCATTAAAACTACTACCCTTGGATGTTTAACTTTTTTTGGCCCAGTACAATGTGCACGTTCAATCTCAATGCCCTTTAAATCCAATTTTTATAGAAAAAATGAATGAGACTTTTCTTCGGTTGCTTCCCAAGATTCAACTTCGTCTTAACATATTCCATCAACTCTTAAGTTACCTCTTCGCAATCTATCTTCGAGGTTACGGATTTTTTCGTTTAAAAATTCATTAATAATTCTTTCTTTCCCTAATTGTTTGTTATCGATCTTGTTAAATATATGTTTGTCGTTGTTTTTAATCTTTTTATCAATTATGAAGTTTCAATGAAGTTTAAACTTTCTTTTATCTCTTCATGCTCTTTTTCGATTCTTTTAATCTTATTTGCATTTGCAATGTAATTTATCCAATCTTTCGTTGAGTATTTTTGTGTTTGCACTAACTATAGCAATTACAGTTTTTTCTTGGTTTTTTAATATAACTTCAGTTTCCTTCTTAAAATCATCCTGCATTTCTTTCATCATTTTTTTTTTTCTTGGAGTGTTACCGCCATACTTAATATTGATAAGATCTTTTTAGTTAGTGCAGGCATTTCAAAGTGGCGCACAGTGGGACGAAATCCCGATTTCGTGGCCAAAAGTCAAATTTTTGAGTTTTATATTTTCGTCTTTTTACGTTCATATCTTGTTTACAGATAGTCCTAGAACAAAATTCCGAACAGGGCAGGTATATACCTGCTCTAGGGTGGCCTGGGCGTCAGTTGACATTTAGCCTCCGTTCAGTACGCACTAAACAAGTGGACACGTCGAAAAATTCTTGCCTGTTTTAAAGTGCTGTTAAACTGAAGAAACTATTTCAATTGGAATTCGGCAAAATGGAATCACTTTCTGGAGGCATGTAGAATATATGGTTAATGCTATAGCTAATTTTAATTTTTTTCATATTTTAAATCGCGCGACAAGTAAACATAAAAAATTGTAAATTTTTTATCTGAAATCGATTTTCTAATGTTGTTTTAAACATTTAACCGCGGTTATCCACCTTCATTTGACAAGGAACTGATCGTGTATAGTGTTAAATATAACATATTTAAAAACTGGCTGCCATTGAGTGCCATTTTAATAATTTTCAAAATTATCCAATACTAAATGCGCAACACCTGAGAAGATTGTCAAGAGCGATAATAAAAAAGGAACATGTGGGCGACCTTCGCAATCATTTGCTTCATCTATGAATGATCAAAGAGGCGAAAGACTCAAGAAGTACGTTCTACTTTTTCTACAGAAGAATTGACATATGCTGCTCAAATGAGTTTAAGGACTTCTGGTCAAGTACATGCTGCTCAAGTTGTTAAAGATGTCACATTAACAACCCCAACAAGAGCCTCAAAATATATATCCGCTGTTAGTTCACAAAATGAAGTACCTTTAACCCCAGATGAAGCACTTTCTTTAATGATCGAGAAAGGAGAATCAAAGCACTCTTATCAACTATCAAGAAATGTAGCTAGAGCAAATAAATGCAAATTATACCCATCATACCTTGAATTAGAAAAAGCAAATAAACGTTGTTATCCATCAGTTGCGTACACAACTGTTAGTGAGTTGTGCGCACAGATTGAACTACAGGCTTTACTTGATCATACCACATCTAGAATTATACAACTTCAGGCTGATGTCATTGATACTCTAAATCCGGAAGTTCTGCAAAAATTAGTTCTTTAATGTAAATGGGGATGTGATGGAAGCAGCGGTCAAAGTGTTTATAAACAAAAACTTACTGAGACTGGAAAATCTGATGAAAGCATTTTTTATACTTCTCTTGTACCTTTACAATTAATACACAACAACCACGAGACGGGTGAAGCAACTATTGTGTGGAAAAATCCTAGACCATCATCTCCGCAATTCTGCAGACCAATACGATTGCAGTTTGTGCATGAAGATGTACAGTCAACATTGAAAGAAGGTACCGACATTGAACTGCAGATTGAGGGTCTTGCACCATATGCTAATGAACAAAATGGAAAATCCATTTCAGTAACTTATTGTATGTCATTTTTTGATTCTACATAACGCTGCTTCCTGTGCAAAGCTTCCTCTAAAGAATTTAAAGACATCAACATCATTATAAACATGGACATTACAACAGATAATTTAAGATTTGGCATATCTACATTGCATGCTTGGATTCGTTTTTTCGAGTGCTGTTTGCATCTGTCATATAAGCTAACAACTGAAAAGTGGCAAGCTCGTCGAGAGGAAGATAAAAAGAATGTGAAAATACGTAAGGAAGAAATACAGACTCAATTTAGGATAAAAATGGGGCTTATCGTTGATCGACCAAAGCCAGTATATGGAAGCTCTAACAATGGAAATACAGCGCGCCACTTTTTTCAAAATGCTGCTATATCTGCTGAAATAACAGGAGTCATTGAAAAACTAATTCACCGATTTCATGTTATTTTGCAGGTAATTTCGAGCGGGTTTGATATAGATGATGAAAAATTCAACGACTATTGTGTAAATACCGCCCATTTATTTGTTGCTTTATATCCGTGGTATTACATGCCTACATATGTACATAAATTGCTGATCCATGGAGCAGAAATTGTGAAGTATGCCCTTTTACCGATTGGACAACTTTCTGAAGATGCCCAAGAGTCACGCAATAAGGACATTAAAAACTTCAGATTACATCATTCAAGAAAATGCTCAAGAGAATCGAATATGAGAGACATTTTTAATAGGCTCTTATTAACATCAGATTCATTTCTCTCGAGCATCAGGAAATTGCCCCAGAGACCGGTAAAGTCTCTGCATCAAGAAGCTATACAATTGTTAAAACAACCTTAAGTCACCAGACAAGAGACAAGGAACAATTTCGATTTAGATACAAGTGGTTCAACATCAGATTCCGAATCGAATGATTCGAACATTGATGAATATGACATACGTGATTTTTGTTACTAGGATTAAAGAAACAATTTTTTTACATATGTGTGAGTTAATCTTTTACCAATAAAAAAAAAAAAAAAAATTAAAATTACAAATTTCTGTTTTTTTATTAATAGTATAAATTTGAAAATAATTTTGCAATGATTTTGCTCTAATTTAACTCCTGAATCATTAGCAATGAACTTGAAACTAAACTACATGAGATTTCATATTTTCAACGTATGAACAGTTGACGATGAATTTATCAAAAACTGATAAATTCACCGTCAGTGAAAGGTCTAATTAAAACTGCAAAGATTCTTTGCCCTGAAAAAATAAAAGATTTTAACAACATAAGCCTTTCAAGAAATACAGTTGCTGAGCGTGTTAATGACATAGCAACAGATTTGAGAAGTCAATTAACAAAAATCTGCAAGGATGTTGAGGCCTTTTCAATTGCTGTTGATGAAAGTCTATGAAGCTGCAAGACCCAAATTTTATGTTTAGCAGCTACTCAAAAAATATAAACAATACAAAACAAGATATTGAAGTAAGGTTTCAAGATTTCAAAAAATTTGAACCAAAGTTTGCCTTGTTCACCTCACCATTCAACTTTGATATTGAAAAAGTGGAAAAGAAGATCTGCAAACGGAATTAATTGAACTTCAGTGTGATTCTGTTCTCAAACAACAAATTACTGATGTTGGGTACCCAAGTTTTATTCATTTTCACCACCACATCAATTTCCGAAGATAATTCAATTTGCTTGTCAAATATGTGCAGTGTTTGGCAGTACTTATCTTTGTGAGCAACTTTTTTCGCACATGAAACGAAATAAAACCCCTGAGATGTTTAGGCTTACTGATGAACATTTGTCTTCCATAATGAAAGTGGTAGCTAGCCAAAACATAAAACCAGACCTTATTAAGCTTTCAGCGAATAAAAGATGTCAAATTTCTGGAAAATCCAAAACTTTATAATGTTTTTTACTATTATCACAAAATACTCCTTGTTCATTTTTATTATGTTCTTATTGTGTGAAATAAATAATGCAAAATAAAACTCTTGTTCTTTTTTTAATAATATTGCAGTGATTTGGTAGATTTTAAATATAATTATAATCTTGTTTACTTCAAACCTTAGCAAAAGAACAGTTTGGGTTGAAGAGTTACACTTCATTCATCAGAAAAATAAGTATTAGCTTGAGTGGCCCTAACAATATTTCCTTAGGCTAAAGAGGCCCCCGTACCAAATTGAGTTTGACTTAGTGGATTCGTAGGTTTTTTAAATGTTTCTATATTATCTTTAAAATTATTTGACTTTATTTATTCACTTTTTCTATTCAAAAACTTTTCAAAAACTTTCTTTTTAAAAACGAAAAGAAAGTTTTCGAAAACTTTCTTGTTGAAAAGAAAGTTGAAAAGAAGTTTCGAAAAGAAAAGTCGAAAACTTTTCTTTTCGAAAACTTACTTTTCAAAAACGCTTTCATTTCTTATTTAAAATAGTATTTTCTTCGTTTAGAAAGCAATATTGGTAAAAAATTCAAAGAAATTGTTATTTTTATAACTTAACTTTGATTACACTGATAGACAAGCTGTGGAAATCTAATATGTCGTTTATATATTCTTATGTAGTTTTTAGCGCTGATTTCAAATCTGAAAACCATTTATTTGCATCACGTTTTTGAGAAATTCGTAAAATTGTGTTTTCTATGTTTTTAACAAGCATAAAAATATATATTTCTATCTTTTTTTATATATTTTTTTTTATTTTTTATTTATTTTTTTAATTTATTCTAAAAAGGTTTACATAGTTTTATCATTATTTAAATTTAAATTGAACTGTAAGTTAATATCATGGTCTCGATTGTCTGTTAAATATCCTGAAGTTCCATCAGTTTCAAAGCCAATACTTCATAATCATGCCACTTTGCTAATACCTACTGCACCTACTGAATATAATATCGATGTAGAAATGTTAGACGAATTTCAAATTGCGTCTTCTGTCAGTAGCTCAGACTCTGATTACAACGAGCATGACAAAAACGTCCATTTAGTTAATGATGCGGAACTTTGCGATCTTGTGCGATGACAAAACCAAGCTGAAACCGTCACAAAGAATTGGTAATGTTTTTTTCAGTTAATGAAATTCAATGTTATTGCACGGATATTGAGAATCTTATGAATAACCTTGGCATTGAACTTAATATAGAATCATAGAAATTGTTTATTGATTCATCAAGGAGCAGTTTAAAAGCAGTATTGCTTCGCATTGAAAATATATATACTTCTGTACCGATTACATATTCTGCCAATCAAAAGAAACATACGATACATTGTCGCTGCTATTAAATATAATTGATTATGATAAATATAACTGGAGAATATGAGGTGATTTAAAAGTAATTACAATTCTCATGGGAATGCAAACAGGCTACACAAAGTATTGTTGCTTTATATGTGAATGGGACAGTAGAGATAGAAAGCAACACTATATAAAGAACGATTGGCCAATCAGAGATAGAATGCAGCCAGGAAATAAAAATGTCCTTCGATTGCCATTAGTTGAACTAATGGCAATCAAAGAAAAAATAATTATGTGATAAAATTAATCGTGATAAAATAATTATGCCGCCACTTCATATAAAATTAGGACTTATAAAAAAATTTGTTAAGGCGCTACACAATGACTCAGAGTCGTTTATGTACTTATGTAACAAATTTCCTGAATTGAGTGAAAGAAGGTATATTTATAGGCCCTCAAATAAAAAAAATTTTTACTGACATCCACTTTGAAAATTTACTTAGTGGAATTGAAACAAATGCATGGCTGACATTTAAATCTGTCGTTGCTAATTTTTTTGGAAATAACAAGTCTGTAAATTTTAAAGATGTGGTTAAAATTTGAATAAATGCCTATAGAGATATGGGATGCAACATGTCCCTCAAAATTCATCTCCTTGACTCGCATCTTAATTTCTTTCCAGAAAACCTTGGTTCTGTAAGCGACGAGCACGTTGAACGCTTTCATCAAGATAATGGTAATGGAGTCGCGTTATCAAGGTCGTTGGAGTGCAACAATGTTAGCGAATTACTGCTGGACACTTCAACGCGATTTGCCGAACGTTCGTCACAAATTAAATCGAAAGCCAAAAAATTTAAATTAGACAGTATTTATTACTTTTAAACTTTATTTTTAATATAAAAAAATTGTGTCTTTATTTCTCTTTAATCGAATTTAAAAATAAAAAGAAGTTTATTTATAATACAATTATAGTTAAAAAACCATTTTTAAGATTTAATTAGCTATGTTTTAAATTTATAATCACGAAGTTAAATAAATTATTTAAAACAATTATAATATTTTACTTAACTAATAAAAAACAAAATATAATATTAAAATAATGATATATTAATAACTTAAATTGCTTAAAACTTCATTAAATAATACATGTCCCAGTGAAAAATAAAACCGCGTCCCACATAGGTTCCGCGTGGGTTCCGTGTGGGATTGATGGGATTTACGTGGGACGGATTTTCCCATGTGGTATCCGTATGGAAATTTGTCACCTTAAACCCATGTGGGTAATCCCACATGGGTTACATGTGGGAACCATATGGTATTTACACACATGGGAAATCCCACGTGGGTTTCATGTGGGATTTGCATGGGAATTAATTTGAAAGCTGGAAACTGAAAAAAAAAATTTTTTAAAAACTAAAAAAAAATTTTAATTCGACATTGCATTGCGTTACGTTTACATTGTGTGAAAATATTTTATATTAATATAGAGAATGGCAAGCAAGTATGTAAGTACCACGAATAATGTTTATCTTTCTTTATAGAAATAAGATTAAGATATGTGCAAATAGAGGTATTATTAGAATAATATAATAGTTATTTGAATATAGATCTTGAGTAAATTATTTGCAAACAACTGATGCAAGTTGAAATGTTGTCAAAAACATTTCTTGCATGCATGGGACACTGCAGTGTCCCACATAGAAATGCACTTTGAAAGCCGAAGAATTCCCAATTTTCTTTATTAAAAAAAGAAAAAAATAGGATGAAGATGGGTTTCTGTAACTTTTTTTATGTTCCAAAACTTTTAACTTTAGATATAATAAGGTCCTTAAGACTTAAGGGACTTACAAACTACATTGAGGAACAAAAACAGGATATTTACAGAAACTTTTCAATTTTTAATCTGGAGTACCACAGTGTTATTGAGAATAAAGCCTCAGGGTCCAGTTTTCAAAGTAATATGATCTAAAGTAATGTTTAAATAAAATAATATGCTTTTTAAGGTTATGCTTGAACAAATTAGTACCAATTAATTCAAATTCAAGATTTAGTTAAAGTTCAAGTTAAAGTTCTTATATATTCATTGTTTTTGTTAATTTTATATAAATTTGTTCAAATTTATCAGTTAGTACTATTTTTTACTACAGTAAGAATGTTTATCATTGATGAACGTGATTTTATTAGTAACTTAATTTTATTTTCAACATATTTTGACAACACCCTTTATATTTTAAATGATGACAGCTTTACTTTTCTATTGATGTTAAATTTATTACGTTTCAATAACTCAGATTGAATCTTTACTGAATTATTGTAAGCTTTGTAGGGGTTTGTTGTATATCAAATGGTGTTGTAAATAAAGTAAAAATCATATATATATATATATATATATATATATATATATATATATATATATATATATATATATATATATATATATATATATAACATTAAAACAATAAAATTGATACAAAATTTCACTTTAAAACGAATACCATTAACATTGTGATGATAATAGCATTAGGAAACTAGTATTTATATAGTATTATTATACTATCAATAAATAGTTTTTTAATTCATTTTATAAAATAGAGACTGACAACTGATAATTAATGGAAATAAATACAAATTATAAAAATCATGTAAACTTCATTTATTATTTCTAAATACTATATTAATGTTAGTCAACAAAGTTAAAATCAATTTAGAGCATTGTTATTAGTTTTTTTGTGATTCGCACTTCCACTTCTGTCTCTCAAATTTATAAAATAGGTGGTCAAAGCTTGCTAAATAGGTAGGTTCTCAGCTTAACAATGCTTTTTTCTTACACTTTCTTAAGAGAAATATGGCAAATTGATTACTTATTTTACCTAAATCATAGGGTTACCTAAATCATATGGTCATCTATGCATAATGATGTCAGATGATGACCCGGTTTATTGAACACCTTCACCCTTTATCAAACTCAGTCAATTTTTTTGCCATCTCCCATCATGATAACAAAAACTGACATCTGAAAATGATGTCAGTTTTTGCTATCATATTATGATGGTATATCTGAATTGTTAATATAATATAAAAAATTAATATACCATCAATTTTTTTCTGGTTCAATTATACATTTATTCTCAACAGTACTAAAAGTAAAAAAAAAAAAACATAAATTGTTCTTTCAGATAAGCAAGCTAATTTCTGAATTTAAATTGTTTTTCCTATGATCCTCTACAGTTTTAAGCAACAAAAGCAAAAAGTTTTAGACCAATTGTTTTACTTTTTTTTTAAATAAAATATTTTACTTTTTTTTTTAATTCAATTTTTTAATTGACATTGTTTTGGTCTCAACATCCCCTCCCCATTTTCAATAGCCTAAATACTATATATATATATATATATATATATATATATATATATATATATATATATATATATATATATATATATATATATAAAGTTTTGGAGCCTAAAAAAAGTTACAGAAACCTCCCTATCTCCCCCCTATTTTAATATTTTTTTTTAATAAAGAAAATTTGACTTTCAAACCAGCATTTTTTTGTGGGACACTGCGACAACATTTGAACTTGCATCAGTCAATTGTTTGCAGATAATATACTCAAGAACTATATTCAAATATCATATAAACATGTTAGAGAATGTTCATATGATATTTGAACATCACAAATTTAATAATATTCTTGTGATATGTTATATAAATAATACCATAATAGATTATGATATAAAAAATAAGATAGGATATAAAGGCAATGATCAAAGAATAAATTTACTTATAGAAATTTAGATGTTTGTTTATTAGTTTCAGAATATTATATTTTGTTTGACCGCGGCCTTATATAAAAACAGGCCTTGACATCGCGCAACAAAGTTGTTAAACTGAAGGCCAATTCCTAATACTGTGTTTACATTTTCATCTTTTAACATTAGACGAAAGTTTGTGTTCGCGCATTATTAATAAATCATTAAAATTTGATTGGTTTATAAATTAGATAGCGCAACTTCAAGACGATAACGTTGTAAGGTTCAAGGCGTTAACAATGTAAGGTAATAATATTGTAATTATTATAATATTAATATAATAATAACAAAAGAGAATTCACATGGCGCAATCAGATGGTTAAATGTAGGCTCGACAGACTCTACTGCCCTGAAAGAGTCGCCAAAAAAACCACATACATCAAAATTCTCACCAACCCTTTTTCCGACCACGAGTTCGTGTCAATTACTGTCAATTTTAGTAAAACCAGGAGAGGACCAGGATACTGGAAATTAAACTGCTCCCTTTTGGAAATAGAGGTACATAGGCAAAAAATTGAGCTCTTAATTCAAGATTGGCAAACTAAAAAACGGTCCTATACGTCAATTTTAAAATGGTGGGACGATTGCAAACTTTTTGTTAGGGCTGAATTACAACACATATTGATACAGGAAAGTGCGAAAAACAAAAAAAATATCAAAAGGATTGAAAACGAAATCCAACGGGAGAGACAAAACGCTAACCCGAATTTAGATAGCATCAAAGAAAAATGCGATGCTCTTTTCTTGCTCCAGTTTCCCGGAGCGTTTATTCGCACGAAACAAAAACTAATCGAAGAAGGAGAAAAACCTTCAAAATTTTTGTATAATTTAGAAAAAGTTCAACAGCGGAACAAGTCAATTACCGAAACTCGCAAGAATGACGACACATTGACGAGTGAACCCGGTGAAATACTAAACTCCCTAGTTTCATATTACAAAAATATTTACACCAAAACTAGTTTATGCAAAGACAGCCAAAATTATGTCTTGTCACACATCACTAAACTTTTAAGTGATGATGAAAATCAATTTTTAAACACCCGCCTATCCGTCGCCGAACTAAAAGAAGCCCTTTTTAAATTTGAAAACGGAAAATCTCCGGGCTATGACGGACTTCCAGCTGAATTTTATAAAACCTTTTGGCACATTTTAGAAAAAGATTTTGAAGAACTTGCCTACGAAATACTTTTCGTAGAAAAAAACACCAGCCACTCTATAAAAAAATCTATTATTTCAGTGATCCCCAAACAAGGAGATCTTACCGAATGCAAAAACTGGCGGCCCATATCCCTAATCAGCGCTGATTACAAAATAATCACAAAAGCGCTGGCCCTAAGACTTGCAAAAGTAATGGGGAAAATTATAGAACCAACTCAAACTTGCGGAATCCCAGGTAGAACCATATTCTCAAATTTACATTTAGTCCGTGATCTTATAAATTACGCGCAATTTAAAAAAATACCTAGTTTCATTTTGTTAATAGACTTAGAAAAGGCGTTTGATAAAGTCGATCGTGCGTTTCTGCTTCAGATTCTCCAAAAATTCAATCTTGGAGAAAATTTTGTATCTTTTGTTAACACCTTATATTCAGAAGTTTCGGCATCTGTTCTGAATTGCGGTTTCCTGTCAGCCTCTTTTCCTACGGAAAGAGGAGTTACACAGGGCGATTCCCTCTCTCTCTTGCTGTATGTTTTTGTCGCCAAAGCTCTCGCTTTGGTGATTAGAGCAGATAGCAGAATAGAGGGTTTCCCGCTACCAGGTACATCTAAACCCCTTAAAATACAGCAGTACGCAGACGATTCGAACTTTTTTGCCAGGGACGTAAAATCAGTCCGTTTTTTCTTCGAAAAAGTAAAACTGTTTAAAAAAACAAATGGTTCAGTGATCAATGCCTCAAAAACCAAGGGTCTCGCCCTTGGGGGTTTTGATCCCAAAATGTACCCCGAATTAGACGGCATAGAGTGGAACAACAACATCGGTCTCAAAATTTTAGGTGTTACCTTTTACACCAGACTGAGCGATACTACCAATTTCAACTGGTTAGTAACTCTAAACAAAATAGAGAAAAAACTCAAGTTTCTGGGACTACGTACTTTGTCACTTAGGGGAAAGACTATGTTGATAAATACGTTAGCAATGTCAAAAGTGTGGCTTCTGGCAAACGTGCTGCCCGTTCCCGAATGGGCAATAGAACGTCTGCACAGAGCCATTTTCGAAAATCTGTGGCAAAAGACCAATTTCAATCCGGTCAAGAGAGAGACACTTTTCTTACACGTCAAAAGCGGGGTCTCGGAATTTTATCACCGAAGCAGCAAAGTCTCGCACTTCGCCTCAAAACACTCTTTCAACTAAAAGAATGCGAAGAGGACACACCTCACGAGTATTACTACTTTTCAAAGTATTGGTTGGCGAGTTCACTTATAAAATTTACGAACCAAAACCAAAGCTGGAACTTTTTAAAGCAGAACAATTTTCCAAAACACTGGGACAACAAAACGTGTCAGTACTACAAAACAACAATCGAAATATTAGGCAAAAACGGGTCCCTTTTTGACATCCCCCTAAAAACAACAAAACATTTTTACTTAGAAGTGGCAAAAAACAAAAAGAGAGTTGTGCCCGCAGAACTTTTTTGGAACGGTTCAACAAAAACAACAATGCCGTGGACCCAAATTTGGAAAAAAAACTTCACTTCCCACGCATGCGGACCGACTCAAAACATCCTCTTTCGTTTTTTACACAATAGTTTACCGTCTGCGGCCTTGCTTGCCAAAAGCACAAGGCAGCAGATCGTCAAAAATAACAAATGCAAAACCTGTGGTAAAATTGAGGACAACATCCATATCTTTGCCTACTGTCCTCCTTCTGTTGAAATTTGGAAGTATTTTAAACATGTATATAACTCCTTGACATCCCGAAACAACTTTTCTCCGATAAATTCGATTTTCTCGATTGAAACAGCGAATTTATTGGAGGAAAACCCCACTTCGCAGCTGCTGTTGACACTCACTCAAACCATAATGAGTGCAATATGGAACAGTAGATGCCACCACATGTTTAGTAACAAAAAAATTGACCCAATGGCAGTGATCAGGGTAATAATCAGGAACATCAGGAATATTATTACCTTAAAATATAATTATCATGTCCGTAGAAACACCGCAGACATTTTCTGTGAGTATTTTTGTATTAAAAATGTTTTCTGTCAAGTAGAGAATGAAAGTCTGAAACTAAACATATGAGCTGAAATAAAACAACGGCTCGTTGTATGTTTAGTAAAGACTTCCTTCCCTCTTGCAATTTTTTTATGTTATACAACAAACTTATTATTATATATGATTAGCAAATCACTGCCAGCCTTATATTATGAAATATTATTTTAACACATAAATTTTTTTATCTATAGTGTTCGTAAAGTAATGTTTATGTAAAAGTCCTGTAATTCCTTTTTTAATTTTTTTGGATATAAATCTTTCTTTTACCTTATGAACCTCTCCTTAACCTATTTTAAAATTTTTCCTTTCCTTTTTACCTAATCTAAACTCTCGATTTCTTTCCGCACAACGGCTAAAATAAAATTTAAAAACAAAAAAATACAAAAAAATATAAAACCAAAAAACACAAAAAAATATATAATCAAAAAACACAAAAAAATTAAAAATTAAAAAATACGAAAATTATATAATAAAATATAAAACACAGAAAATGTATAAATTTACGAACACTTGTAAAACCATAGATTGTAAAAATAAAAAACCTTAGTTAATGTTATTATAAAAATTGTAAATATTTATCATTTTGTAATAAAAGAAAAAAAAAAATAATGATATTGTCAAACTAATGATAAGTTTTTTTAATAATTAAAATGCCTTAAAAATGCCTTTAAAATGCTGTGTATCTCTTTGCAAGTCGAACTATTTCAACTACAACAAAAATATCAATTTATACAACTACAACTACATCATCAATTGCAACTACTACAAAATTATCAACACTCAACTACAACAAAAATATCAATTTATACTTTCCCGAAGAATCTGGAGGAGAGAAAAAGATGTAGTGAAGCTATCCCAAGAACTGGTTTTATTGTTACAGACTATACAGCAGTATGTCAACTGCATTGGCCAGATGAAGCACCTTTTGAAAGCAAATATGGGAAACAACAACCTTTAAACCCACCACCTGTTTTTAAAAATATTCCGCCTAGTTGTTTAGCCACACCAGCAAGTAAAGTTAGAAAAACTGTAACTTCAAGCGGTTTTCGAAGCATTTTACCAGATGAGTAAAATAATTTTTTAGAAGAGGATGAACTAAAATTTGACGATATTCAATCTTTGTTAAGTGATAATAATGATGTTATATTTTTCCAGGGTAATAAAAAAAGTTTACACATACAATCAAAAATGTACAAACTTGGTGTTCCATTGTTTATTTAAGTAATTTTCAATGATTATTCATTTGTAGCTAACCATAATGGCACAACTTGTAATATTTCATCTTTAGCTGTAAACAAATTAAAGTTGATAAAAATAAAATCAGCTTTATTTGAGGCAGTTAAATTTTTAAAAAATAAAGAAAGTTCGCTTCAGTCAAATATTCTATTCGAACACCTTAATTTTATGAGAAAAGTTAATGTTGATGAAGTTTTATATACTTCAGATATTATATGTAGAGCATATGAGTATTTTGCTATGCGACGAAGTTTATATGATTGTTTGTGTATTGAATACAAGTTGCCAAGTATAAGGATTTTAACACGATTGACTTCAAAAATAAGCTCAATGGAGGACCTAAGTTTCATAAATAGTATTTTTATGCATTTAAATCCATTGAAAAGAACTTCCATACTACTAATTGATTAGGTCTATGTCAAAGCTTCATTACTTTACCAAAGAGGTGCTTTGTTTGGTCAAGCAGTAAACTACCCTGAAAAGCTAGCTAAAACAATTTTATCATTTATGATTAAACGTCTTTTTGGAGGTCCAGAATTTATATGTAGAGCTCAACCTGTTTCAAGTCTTTCCTCTGAATTTCAGTTTGCTCAATGTCAACAAATTGTTGATACGATAAATAATATTGAAAATAGTAAGACACTGGTTATAATTACTGATGGTAACCGTGAAACAGTTGGTTGACAAAAAAGACTGGCGAACTTCAATTTTTGAACAATAAAGAACTGGCTTTGGCTAAGTGGAGTGATTTAGAAACTTTATATAAAACTGAGTGCAATAGTCTTTTTAAACTCTCTAAACTTACAGCTAAATCAGTTTATCCAAAACCAATAGAGACAATCTGTAAAGTTTTGTTTGTTTGTTTTTTGCGAAGAAACAGTAGCTGCATTAAGAACGCATCCAGAGATTGAAAATAAAGCATTTGAAGGTACTGCTGTATTTATTGAAGTAATAATTTTTTTTCGAATGTTGTTAATGTCAAATGCACCTGGTGCTGGCATTCGGTTTAGAAATGAATTATGCGGAGAAATCCACTCAGTTGGTGATCAACAGTTACAACTGCTACGAGATATTGCTGAACTGTCAAATTTTATGAAACCTACAGGTAAGCGTGTAAAACAGCTTACGCTAGGTACTAGCAATGCAATAGCGCATTAACGTTATGGCTTTATTGATCTCGTAGAAACATTGTTGAGTAATGGAGCAAAGTATGTCTTATTAGGTTGGTTTTCAACAGATCCACTTGAAAAAGCTTTTTCTAAGCTTCGACAGGGATCTGGAGGTACTTACTTTATAAACGCTAAATCTGTAATTGAAAAAATTAATATTCAACATACTAAATTGATATTACAACTTGATATTCCTGTTGATGGTATCGATGGTGATACTTGTGACATATGTTTTAGAGATATTTCTACTGATGAAAAAGAACTTCTGGATAATATACATGATCTTGAAAGCTCAGTTAATAAATCTACATTAGTGGCTATAGTTTACATAGCTGGCTATGTGCAAAAAAACGAAATAAAAATTTATGATAATTCTACCAATTATTATTATAAATATAGAAGTTATCTGTATAGCCTAGACAGAGACGGACTTTTTTTTTTTTCAAGGTGCTACTGACCCTTTATGCAGAACATTTTGTGTTACTCAGTTTCAGTTCATTGCTGCTAAATATAAATTTAAAATCACAAAAAAACAATGCAGAGTATATTTTAATATTCTGCTAAAGAATTACTCACTAATTACCACTCCCAAAATACTAAAGCTATCATAGTTTATGTGAAAATTAGTTTTGTAATTTATTATGCTATTTACTTGTAATGTTTTTTATTTTCTCATAAGCCTATATGTCTCTCAATATGTTTGGATTTGTAAATATTTACCCTGTTGAGATATATTGATAAAACTTTTTTTTTGCTTGAATCAACTTGTTGAATTTTTTTGCTTGAATCAACTTGTTGGTGTTTTTTATTGTTGGTGATTTTTATTGTTACCATTTTTAGCAAAAAAAATTAAAAATACAGTTATCTTTCTAATATATAGATATATACTTTGTTATGGTTCTGCTTGTTATTGATACTATTTAATATTATATCAATATTCTTAATGAAATTTGAAATACAAAAAATATGATTATCTTTTAACAATTTTTTGGTTTTATTTTTATATTTCCGTCTTTACTAGAGATTATTATTATAAAGCATAGACTGCCATTACACCCTACCTAATATAAAAATATATCAATATAAGTAAAAGTGAAAGTTTAATCGGCCTTCAGTTTTTACAGCATTTTGCGCGATGTTAAGGCCTGTATTATAGAAGGCCGTGTGTGTGACGAAAAAGTAAAGATACTTTTGCATCCAGTGGCTATTGCACCCAACGTCTACATCATTAAAAAAGTAGGTTTTTACATTTTTGTTTTTGTTTTTTTGTTTAACTACTTATCCTAATTGATCACTTTTTTTCAGGATTCTCCTCATGGTTTCAAGGTCTTTACGCATAATATGTGTTCAATTACCCTTAGTACGTTAGTCGTCATTGTAAGTAATAAATTAGGAAATAATTATTTGCGAAATATTGTAGTCATTAATGATTTCAACCTGGCTAATAATTAAAATTGCTCGACTAATAAGGTTCCTTATTAAAATTGCTCTCTCTCTCTCTCTCTCTCTCTCTCTCTCTCTCTCTCTCTCTCTCTCTCTCTCTCTCTTTCTCTTTATATATCATGCAAGCCGAAGCGATTTAATTAATTCAACCGACAAAAAACGGCGTGTAAATTGCAAAAGAAAAAATAATATTTTTAATATTCATTTTGGATGTACTGATTAATAGCATTTATTTTAAAATAAATTCATTTTGCAACACGTTTTTTAATTTTATAAAATTTCGTCATAATAGTTTAAGGTAAATCCTACATAGGTTATAGGTGGAAAACATCACATGTAAAAGATCAAAAATGCTACACATTTTGAATACCAAATGGGATAAAGTAGCAAATACCAGATTAAGTTAAGCCTCTCTGAAAGCTTCGATGTTTAATTTTAAATTACTATTTAAGTAATTTTTAAATTAAAAGAATTTTAAAAATTATCATAGAAGCATTCGGACTTTCATTTGTCTAGTATTGACTACTTTTATACCATTTGGATTAAAATATGTGGCATTTAAGATCTATAACATGTAGTATTTTCCACCAATATCCCATGTAGGATTTACCACATAAAACCCATGTGGGATTTACCATATGAAACCCACATGGGACAAAATAATAATCCCCATATGGGTTACATATGGTAAAAATCCACGCGTATCCCATGTAGGATTTACCACATAAAACCCATGTGGGATTTACCATATGAAACCCACATGGGACAAAATAATAATCCCCATATGGGTTACATATGGTAAAAATCCACGCGTATCCCATGTAGGATTTACCACATAAAACCCATGTGGGATTTACCATATGAAACCCACATGGGACAAAATAATAATCCCCACATGGGTTACAAATGGAAAAAATCCACGCGTATCCCATGTGCACTTTTTCACTGGGGTCAATCATTATAGCAATTTGTCACTATAAACACTTCCATGTATTATATTATATTAAAACTGGTTTAACATGCATAAATGCGTTATGCCCTATATCTCAAAAACTGAGGTTGATAGAAAGAAATGGTTTGCATATTTGAAATTAGCATATTTAATTTGTCTTAAAAAACCGCCAAGTTAACAAGATTTCCAAAAAAAAATTTATTTGTTTATCAGTGTTATTAATAGTGGTTAATAAAACATTGATGGTAAGATATTATATAAGAAAAATCTCTATATCTCTAAAAATTATGACCATATAAAATTTGTAACCCCTCAGATTGAGGGGGATTTAACCTTTATATGGTCATAATTTTTGAACACCAAGAGATAATACCATGAAGCATAAAACTTATTGATGAATATAAGTCTAGTTAAAAATAGTACAAAAAATATTTTATCAACTTGTTGCGCTCACGATTGGGGTCGGGGAGGGGTGATGATATTTTTGGGCTTTTTTGTTCTCAGTCTCCGATCATCGCATGTTTTTACAAAGTATCATTAATTGACAAAAGTATAAACATGCAAATGTCTGGAGTTTGCTTCATGTCTGGAAGTTAGCTCAAATACCAAAAAATGCTGGATCCGTCACTGAATAGTAAGGTAAACACCTTTTTTACCCAATTTTTTGTTAACTAATTTTTTAAATTAATTTTAAATAAATTTTTTAACCCAACTTTTAAATCTGGAGACGAATCTAATTATAATTAGACTCGTCTCCAAGTTTAAAGATTTATGCAATTTTTAATTTGTCTGGATGTTATTGACAGATTAAAAATAGATAGTAAAGATGGTTCAACTATATCAAAAACATTTTTTGCAATACCATCAGTAAATTTGTCATAGCCTGGGCCCGTGTTAAATTTTAGACATTATAAAGCCGTACGCAACTCGATTTTATCTAGTTCGTATTCATTCATACATTTGTTTGAGTAGGATAAGCATCAAATGTTGAAAAACTCAATTAGATACTTGCTTACTACTTGCTTTTTACTTGCTTACTACTTGCTTACTACTTGCTTACTACTTGCTTACTACTTGCTTTCTACTTGCTTATTACTCTCTTACTACTTGCTTATTACTTGCTTACTACTTGTTTACTATTTGCTTACTACTTGCTTACTACTTGCTTACTACTTGCTTACTACTTGCTTACTACTTGCTTACTACTTGCTTACTACTTGCTTACTACTTGCTTACTACTTGCTTACTACTTGCTTACTACTTGCTTACTACTTGCTTACTACTTGCTTACTACTTGCTTACTACTTGCTTACTACTTGCTTACTACTTGCTTACTACTTGCTTACTACTTGCTTACTACTTGCTTACTACTTGCTTACTACTTGCTTACTACTTGCTTACTACTTGCTTACTACTTGCTTACTACTTGCTTACTACTTGCTTACTACTTGCTTACTACTTGCTTACTACTTGCTTACTACTTGCTTACTACTTGCTTACTACTTGCTTACTACTTGCTTACTACTTGCTTACTACTTGCTTACTACTTGCTTACTACTTGCTTACTACTTGCTTACTACTTGCTTACTACTTGCTTACTACTTGCTTACTACTTGCTTACTACTTGCTTACTACTTGCTTACTACTTGCTTACTACTTGCTTACTACTTGCTTACTACTTGCTTACTACTTGCTTACTACTTGCTTACTACTTGCTTACTACTTGCTTACTACTTGCTTACTACTTGCTTACTACTTGCTTACTACTTGCTTACTACTTGCTTACTACTTGCTTACTACTTGCTTATTACTTGCTTACTACTTGCTCACTAAACTCGAGCTAGCATTATTTTAAAAAACTGTTTAGTTCCTCGGCTATATATTTTTTTGTCACAGATTGATTTACCGTCAATTTAAAGTTTTTTTTGGCAGTGTTTTCATCTTAAATTTGTTGATATCAAATATTTCTTTAATAACATTTCATATTTTCTGTGCATTTTTACTTTGTTTTTTTTCCTAATAACTTTGAATAAAAATTTTTCAGTCTTTCAAACATGTTTTTATAGTTTTTGTAGATTTTTTCATTTTGATAAGATTTCTTTTTTAAGAATTTTTCATAAATTATTTTTTTTTATTCATGAGGGCTTAAGTAACCTTTTAATTATCCAATCAAAATTATTTATCGATTGAGAAGTAAATTTGAATTTATAATAATTTTTTGTTCAGAAAACGCTGTATTGCATTGCTTACTAAGTGGTGCAAGAAATAGCTCGAAGCCTTGCTGCTAGATTCTTGAGATTTGAGAACAAGATCTTTATCAACGAAAATTGCGAAATTGTAATAAGTTTCTTTCATTGACTTGTCGCTTGAAAATAATACAGTTTGAGGTTACAAATTAGTTGTAACACAATTTGTACCTAGAAAAATTGGTTTGTCAAATCAGTCTTTATTATACCTGTGATGTAGCAGGTGTTAGCAAAGTTGTTACTTAATAAATTATCGAGCAGAGGAAAAGAATTTTTAGTTATTCCTGTTGGCTTTTATAGTTATAGTTAGAGTGAGATATTTACAAATACAAACTGTTCCATGAGACCAACAAAATAATTAACGTTTTAATTTAAAGTGTGCTTTAAAACATCTAAATTAAGGTCACCTATTAAGTAAATATGTTTTCGTTTTTTATATTCTTTTGTACGTTATAAATATTATTACATCATAAACGACGTTTTTAATTTGTATAATTTGATTGTGCATTATTAAACCATTATTTTTGTTTGTATCTTTTAATCAATATTATTTTCCTTATTCCAGGGGTGTGAAGTGGTAAAAAAAAAACCAACTCGAACTCTAATTGTTGTAATTTTCAGAGTACGACTCCGACTCCGTTTCCAACTATAGCTCCAACTCCAAAGCAAAATTTTGGAAAAATCCTTTGAACTCTTTAAAAAAATATTGCGCATTTATTGAAAAAAATTTTTTTGCCCAATATATGAAAATTCTTTGAAGATTAAAAACTTTGTTCACGCACCTGGAATACCGAGAAGTTTTACTATTGGAGTTGGAGTCGCGATTTTGTTTAGCAAAACCGACTCCAACTCGGCTAAAAATATTTCGACTCCGACTCCACAACTCCGACTCCACTGCTCTGCTTTATTCATATATGTAGGGTAGAGCGGGGCTTGTTGAGCATATTTTGCTAAATCTAATGGATTTCATGAACGGTGCGTCAGATTTATATATTTTTTTCAATATTTTAAAGATAATTTAATCTGCAAAAAATTTGTTTAGAATTTTTTTTAGAAGATATTGTCTAAAGTGGGGTAAGTCAAGCAATAGTGTGAGGTAAGTAAAATCAACAAATATATATATATATATATATATATATATATATATATATATATATATATATATATATATATATATATATATATATATATATATATATATATATATGCATGGTGAGAAAAAATAAATAGTAAGAAAGTGCAAATATAAAAGTATTATTTAATATTATTATTATTATTGGAAATATAAACGTGAAAATATAAAAGAATTACTTTATACAACATCTTGAACTTTGAAGCCCAATATGAAAATCAAAATTTTAATAATATTTACAAATAATATGTAGCAAAATTATTTCTCAGTTGTTTCTTTGTGTTTATACAAAATTGTGCTAAAATACCATTTTCAAAGTTGATAAAGAAGTTATGTTTATTATAAATTTACAGTTCATTACGTTACTATTTTATGATATAATAAAATGCAACATAAAATGTATCAATGTTTACAAGTACAGTTCGACTAATATTTTTCAAAATTACCTCGACTAGACAAGGTGACACATAAGACTTAGAAAAAAAACGGCTAGTTTTAATTGAAAGTCCGATAAATTGGTAAAATATCAACACTTAAGTGATGGCAGATAAAGATAATTTCTGAGCATAAAAAATAAGAAAAGCAAAAATATTTTTTTTTTTTACTTTTTTGGTCCAAAATAGAAAAAGTGTATTTTATATTTGAACTTTAAAAGGTGTATTTTACTCAACTGCTTTCCAGCAGTCTTTTGCTATTGATTGTGTTAACATTCTAATTCTCAAACTTTCATCCGTTACTTTTTTGTCGTGTAATGCGCAGTTTTTGAGATAATTTAATTGCATAACTTGCTTCTATGCTCAACTAGCCCCGCTTTACCCTATATAAAATTTTTTACATGATTCTGGCGACTAGGTCCTTGAGATTATTTTTGAGATAACAAGTTTATATATTGTTAGATTGTAAAACTACGATTAATAAATATGAACTAAAAAACAAAAAAAAAAAGTATGGAACCTTCACCAAACTTTCACTATTCGAAGAACTTTTTAATTGAAGAACCTCTGAAGGTTTAAGGTTTTTTAAAAATGACACACAAACTAGTTTCTGTGCAAAACCTTGATATTTGGTTTCAGTTATTAATTATTAGTAGCTGCACAAATATTTTTGCAGAAAAATCATCATATGCATAGTGAAGGTATATAAACCAAGAAACCAATCAAGCTTTACTCGTCAAACTTGTGTTTTTATTTCTTAGAATACTAAGTGGATTATTGGAGCATGTGGTGTAACTTTTTTTTTCTTCATTTTGTCAATAGAATTAATGGTTCATAAACATGTTTTTAAAAGTAATAATGGAACTGTTG
Organism: Hydra vulgaris; assembly: GCF_038396675.1. Taxonomy (NCBI): domain Eukaryota; kingdom Metazoa; phylum Cnidaria; class Hydrozoa; order Anthoathecata; family Hydridae; genus Hydra; species Hydra vulgaris. Next base: position 14,965,440 of record NC_088921.1, on the reverse strand, counting down.
TAGACAAAACAAATGGAAGCGAAACGGTGGAACTCTAGAAATAATGATTGCTTTGGATTAAAATCAAGCAATTTTTTAATAATTTAGTTAATAACTAAATAAAATAAAAATAAAAAGCGGTAAGCTACTCATACTCAAAAGGAAACCAATCACGCCAAAACACATTTTTTTGTTTCTATGTTTTCTTCTAAAATAGTTTTAAAAGGCAACCAAAAGGCGGCATCTGGAAAAAATGAAGTTTATTTTTGTTTTTCTGATTTCCTTTTTCGTTTACAAATGCGAATCCACTCCAAAGGATCGCGTTATCAAGGAAAGTGATTTATCTACGGAAAATCACTATGAAAACGATGTCCACTATAAAGAGTATAACCACGAGGCTTTTTTAGGTTAAGAAGATGCTCGAAGATTTGAAGATTCAACGCCAGAGGAATCTAAAAAGTACATTTAAAAGGTCTTACTTAAGTGATAAATATTTGTGATAATATATATAATCGACATAATTTTCCAACAACTATAAAATGTAAATTTTTTAAATATAGAACTTTAATTGAAATTAATATAATACTAAAATCTTAGATTAAGTTATTTAAATATAAAATTTAATTTGTTTTGAATTTGGCGCTTAAAAAAAAAAGTTAACTATTTACCATAAAATTTACTAAATTTCTATAGTATTTCACTTGGGTGTAAGTATTTCTAATTGATTCTAATGATATTGCACATATTATTTAATTATTTTATTTGTTACACACTCTTTCCAGGTTATTGCATTTTTTCCTACTCAGTTTACTACCTGTTTCTATACTATTTTATATGGACCATTAAAATAAAAATTGCCAAATTACAAGTATCTATAGTGTCTTTTTGTAGCTTCCTTTATAACTAAATTTAATGTGTGTTGTCTCACCATGTGTTTATATGCTATAGAGCTTGTTTAAGATGTTTTTTGTTTAAAAATAATTTTTTTTTTAGGATTATGTTAAATCTATTTCTAGTTTTAGAATTAAACCAACATTCAAAACACCTTGTTTTCACAGGTTTGTACAGGTTTGCCATATGAAATAAGAAAGTAGCAGTCATTTTAAATACTATTTTAAATTGATTTAAGAATATGAATCCTGACTCTTTAAAAATGAAAATATTATTGACAATTAATATTTATATATATATATATATATATATATATATATATATATATATATATATATATATATATATATATATATATATATATATATATATATATATATACAGTATTGTGAAAAAGTTAAGAACCACAAAAAAAACAAATCATAATTTATTTTTATTTTTAAATTTTTTTTTAACCAAATATATTTTTTTGGTAAAAAGAATAATAATAATAAATTTTAGAAAATAGACAAACAAAATAAAAAATAATAATAGTGATAAAAACTTTTAAACAAATATAAAAAATGTATTTAAAGTTTTATGGGTAATTTTTATTTTAAAAAAATTGTGAAAAAGTTAAGAACCACAGAATAAAAAACGATAATTTTTACCACCTAATACCGCGTAATTCTACCATGAATTTTTAAGCACTCATTTATACGATTTGGCATTGAGTCTATTAAATTCTCTAAAGTATGTTTGGGAACATTTCCAAGTATTGCTGGTAAAATATTGCGCAACTCCTCAAGGCTCCTTGGTGCTTTCTTGGCAATCTTTTTATCAAGCCAACTCCAAAGATTTTCAATGCAATTTAGATCTGGGCTATTTGGTGGCCAAGTTAGACGCTCAATATTTTTACTTTCGAACCATTCAGAGACAATTTTAGCCCTGTGACATGGTGCATTGTCTTGCTGAAAAATGAACGGAACGCTTTGCTCAAGTGCATCAAGTGACGGTAACAAGTTGTTATTTAAAATATCGAAATAATAAGTAGAGTTGAGTCGACCATCAAATAATTTAAACATACCGAGACCATAATATGTCATGCAGCACCATATTCCAACCGACCCGCTACCTTGTTTTGTTCTTTGAACGATACAATCATGATTATATTTTTCTGAAGGCTGCCTGCGAATCATAATTCGGTTTTTTCGGTTATCAACCTCGATATTCATCTCATCACTGAACATTACTGTCCTCCATTTTTGTTTAGACCATTCTTTGACGCTTTGGCAAAATTCTTTTCGCTTTTTTATATGTCGTTTGGTAAGTCGCAGTTTTAGAACAGCTTTTTTCCATAACATATTGTTAGCTAATAGTTTCCTACGCACAAGTGATGCCGAGGCTTGACGTCCATTTGAAAGCTTCCATTCCCTTCTTAATTCATGCGACGGCATGGTTCGATTTTTCTTTGCCAACCTGATTAAAAGGCGATCATCATTGGGTGTCGTCAAACGCGGTCTTCCAGAACGATGGCGATCAACGTAAGATTTTGTCTCTTTGAATCTTTTGACGATTGTTAGCACCGAACTATGTGATCGCTTTACTATTCTTCCAAATTTCGCGAGCGGATTTACCTTCCTGGTGAAAATGCACCACTTTTACACGATCTTCATAGGTAATAGCTTTTCTGCTCATTTTTTCAAAAGGAAAGAATTTTTTTTTGTTTGAAATTAAATACTTTTTTTAAAAGTATTTAAAAAAAAATTAATTTTTTTCAAATGTTTTTATTGGTTCTTTGGTAATAACTCAGGTCATTAAAAGAATATTTTAAAAAAAATGATGAACCACAGATGAAGTCGCATGTTGCTTGAGCAGATTTCGATTCTTGATAGTCTGGTATTCGAATGTAAGCAAGTAGAACAAAAATTACTCTCAAGTTGAATTGCTTATAGCAGGAAGTGATTTGAAATTCACTTTTGGAAAGGCACCTGTGCTTTTGAACTTTTTAAAACAAGCTATTAAGTGATACAGGAAGTCCATGTCATCTCGCCAGCGTATCCAATTCACTTTTGTCAAAGGATCTCCAGTATTCTAAAGTAATTACTTCAGGTTCATGTACTCTTGCTGTAATCTTGCCACATATGGGTAATGAAGATTTGGTTGTGTTGTTGATCTTTCAAAAAGATCATTCATAACATGTAAAATATGGCGGTGGCATCCTAAAAAAGGTTTTTCTAGTCCAATGGTTTTGAAATGCTTCTGTGACAGTGTTACTACACCAATTCTTATTCCGATATTTACATATGTTGTGTCAGATGCAACCATTTTTATGGCGAGCCACAGCTCAAATTCATCCAGCACAAGTTTTATCCCATTAAATATTGTTTCACCTTTTCCATTCATCAGCTTGAGAACAGCAAGTCTAACCTCTCTTTTTTCATATTTCAAATCAACTACTTGATGTTCCATTTTCTCTATGTGTTTTCCATCAAAGTGTAAAGACCGCTTTTCATTTTTTAAGTTCTCCATGTAATTTGATTTCAACTTTTCTCCTTCATTCCCGACATCTTTGTAGACACCACTATGAGTTGGAGTAGGAATAGAAATTCCATTTTTTGATAAAGTTTTGCAGACTTTATGTGCTTTTTTGGTACTAATCTTTGCAGAAATCACCAAATTTACAGACAAATTTGTTTTTTGTCTTTTAGATGATAATGACAAACTTTCGACATCTTTAGCTTCAGTATCACTGCTGAAACACTGCTCTTCAGTTACTGAATAACCTCCTTCACTAGCTGATTCATCGAAATCTCGGTCTTGGCCGATTTGTTTCTTGAACATTTGTTTCTTTATCAACACCAGTTTTCTTGGATGAATACCTTCAGTATCTTCATTCGTGGTACAATATCTAACTCTTCCATTTATTGACATTTGCAGACCATAAAACTCTTTATCTTCATGACACAACCACTCACCTTTCTCATCAGTTTTGTTAAACAATCGGTTAAAACTTTGAGTTCCGGGTTTTCGACTATTTTTGTCAAGTGTTTTCAATACATTTTCTATTTTTCTTTCTGATGGTGATTTACCTTGTAAAATTGGAATATTCAGCTTTCTCCATATAAGTTCAATTTCTTTAGCCAACTCTCTCCATTCTGCTTTTTACATTTGATGATAAACTTTTAAATTAATCAATAATATGCTGTTCTGAAGACATTTTATTCATTTCACTAATACTTTTAACAATAGCACATATTCTTGAAGTCTTAGCTTTTTCAAATCTCACTAAATTTGATTCCCAAACTTTCTTATTCTTGTCTGAAGCAAGACCACTTTTAGTGATTTTTGTATGTCTATTACGTTATTTATAACTTATTAGGATAACATTAAAAAGATAGGAAAAATTATTTTCAGCTTGGGGGGTAATCTTTTTCAAAAATTAACATTAAAAACTTATATTTTCTGTTTATAAATATAACTTCTATAGTCATGCTGACAGGGGGAATTAAAATTTCTTAAAAAAATTATTTAGTCATACCCCTAAATTATATATATATATATATATATATATATATATATATATATATATATATATATATATATATATATATATATATATATATATATATATATATATGTATATATATGTATGTATATATATGTATAAATATATATGTATATACATACACACGTATTATAATTTTATTTCTGCAAAAGTAGAAGAGTAAAACAGGGTTGAATGAAATAGTTATGACAATGTTTATTCTATTGCTATTAATTATTGGATAATCTTTTTGAAAATATTTTTAAATCACGTTGAAGAGAATACTTTTCTGAGTTGATATCAAATTTTATTTTTGATAAAAAAAAATTTGTTATAAATTTTAAAGTTTTTGTGTGCGTAATAAGATTTTTTTAATTATTTTTAAAAATGAACTTGAAACCTAGGAAGTTAAATTTGATATTATTGAATTTAAAAAGTTTTCTTGTAAAACTTTTTACGCTGATCAAGAATCTTTTTTTTTAAAACTAAACTTGTTATTTAGGAAAAAAAGTTATGAGTTAAAAACGGAAAAGGAGAATTGTGGGGTTGAATGAAATACGCTAAAAATAAGCCCACTTCTTAAATGCGGCTTTTTTTTTATTAAATCTCAAGTGACCAATAAATCTCCAACTATAAATTTTTTGCGTTGAAAAAATCTTTACAATTAAATTTTTTCAGAATTTAAATAAACGATATTTACTGAGTACTTTTATTAAATAATTCTAATGAATAAATTACGCTTTTTACTCTCTTGTTAAATGCGGTTTTATTCTGAAGTAACTAAGCTATCTCTATAAATTTTGTATATAAATTTCAAATGGATAAATCTGTTATATCTATTTTAATATGCCTCGAACCAACTTGCATGCAAAGAAAAAAGAAAAACTACACACCGAAAAGCAGGTTGCGCTTGCGGTGGTTAAAGTATAAAGCGGTGATTTTTCACTTAACAAACCTGCTAAATCATTCAGCATACCAGTAAGCAACTCTTCACAGGCGAGTCCACATGTAAGGCAAATGTAAAACAATTATCAGTGGTTAAAGCACGAGATTTCTAAAACAATTTGAGCCAGTTTTAGCAGATACGCACATCATTTTATCCGATTGAGGCTTTGGTAAAACTTACAATAACATCATCAAGGCCAATCTCATTTGTTTCCTAATGGTACACCAGGAAGAGATCTGTATAAACTTTTCATAAACCGGTGGAGTCATAGGTTGAGCATCAGAGGCAAAGGCAATATTTCATCACTCAGGGCCGCTTCTTGCACGCAAGAAATAGTAGCAAAGTATTTCAACACACTGTCAAGAGAATTCAACGTAGAAAGTATCAACAAAAACTCTCCGCGTCATTTGTGGAATTTTGATGACATTGGCTTCTCTAGTGATCAAGGTAAACAAAGTATAGTTTGCCGGTCTTTGTTCAAAACGACCAATAAAGTTGGTTGGCAACAATGAAAAAAGCCATTATACAGTTGGAAATTGCATTAATGCTGCTGGTAATTGTCTTGCTCAATACATTATTTTTAAATCAAAAAATTGTCTGTACAGAGATTGGTATTTAAGTGGTTCAGATGATGCTATATACGCTATATCTCCAAAGCCTTATGACCTTGGCATTCTTTTTTTTTACGGTTGACACAAAAAAAGAAAAAATGTAGATTTGCCAAGATTTGGAGGGGAGTGTCTCAACAAACCTGAAATACTTGAAAGGTTGAAAGAAGCTGAGAGAAAAAAAGCAGCAAAGCAAGCTAAAAAACAACGCAAGTTTATCTCTAATGGCGAAAAGCAAATAAACCAAGCAACAAGTCCAATGAAAATATTAGCTACAAACCAATTTAAGTGTAAAAAGTGCCGAATAGATTAAGGCAAACTTCAGCAATTCAAAATATGTCAAACATGCATACCAAAGCGATACGTCAAAGGCGCTGATTTTTATTGCACTAAAAAGTGCCGCACAACTGAAAACTTAACTCAACCTCTTGTACCTCTAAAAAACTTGCGTATTTTATTCTCCCCGAATGTCAGTGTTGAATGGAATAAATTTTTAATCAAATAAAAAAAAAAAAAAATTTTAAATAATAAAATTTTTTTAATCAAATAAAGTTTCATAAAAAACTCAAGAAAAAAATTATTTAATTTTTATATATTTAAACACAGCACAATATTTTCCACTTTAAAAACTTTAAAAAAAAAATTTTAATCTTTTTTCCTTAAAATATGATTAATTAAAATCCTTAACTAATCCATTTGACCCCATTTTACTCTATAAAAATTTATAATTATAAATCAATAACTTATAATAAATTATAAATCTATAACTTATAATAAATTATAAATCTATAACTTATAATAAATTATAAATCTATAACTTAATATTTTGAAGTTTTTTGATTATTTTTGTGGAGAACTTTACAATAAAGTAGATACTGATAATGATGGTTTTGTTACAACTGGATTAAGTTTACTCAAAATAAATATATTTGAAATGATTTGGAGCAAATGAAGCAGAATAATTTAAACAAAAATGATTGTGTCACATTTGATGAATATGAAAATGTAATATATGGTTTTCCAGATGGTAATTTTAAACAATTGTGATGATGATTTTATCTTAGTATTTTCTTATTTCTAATTTAATTTTTACTAATATTGTATATATGTATATATATACATATATATACATATATATATATAAGTATATATATATATATATATATATATATATATATATATATATATATATATATATATATATACTATTATTATATAGCAGTATAATATTATGTGTGTGTATATATATATATATATATATATATATATATATATATATATATATATATATATATATATATATATATACATATATATACATATATATATATATATATATATATATATATATATATATATATATATATATATATATATATATATATATATAATATTATTATATAGCAATACGATATTATGTGTATATATATATATATATATATATATATATATATACATATATATATATATATATATATATATTTATATATATATATATATATATATATATATATATATATATATATATATATATATATATATAAATATATATATATATATATATATATATATATATATATATAAATTAGTAAAAATACTTATCTAATCTTTTCTTTCTTCTACACAGTGTTTCTCCATCAGTAGGTTCATCAGGAAGAATTCTTCGATTCTTCTTTGATGAACCTACTGGTGGAGAAACACTGTGTAGAAGAAAGAAAAAATTAGATAAGTGTTTTTACTAATTTATTATTGCTCTGTTCTTTAAGAACATTGAGCACTCTGTTTGTAGAATACACTAGCATAATTTATATATTTATATATATATATATATATATATATATATATATATATATATATATATATATATATATATATATATATATATATATATATATATATATTATTATTATTATTATTATTATTATTATTATTATTATTATTATTATTATTCAGTGATCAAATACAAATACAATAATCTATTTATAATTTGATGAAGAGGTGCTACACCAGGCCCCCCTATGCTGACGAACATGGAGATACAGAAGCTACAGACAAAGCAGCAATTGTCTCTATAAAGTTACTTTCTTATGTTGTTTTTGAAAGCGTTGATGGATTGAGCGTTCACTGCTTCTTGCGAAAACGCATTCCATTGGGCGACAATTCAATTTGAAAAAATGCTATACCGCTCCTCGCAGTTTTTTACCATCTGACGTTCTAGTTTATGGTTATGGCCTCATATAATATACTTATCTTTACTTTTTGAAATTTTTTGCGGGACAACAAAACTAACAAGCTCGAGTTTACGAGTGATTTTGAATTGCTCGATAAGATCTGCTCTTTTGCGGCGTTCTTCAAGAGTTGTTAAACCGAGCCGTTGGAGTCGATCTTCATAGGTCATGTGTTTAATAGTCGATATTGTTTTTGTTGCTCGATGTTGGACTTGCTCGAGAATGGCAATGTCTGATTTTAAATGCGGTGACCAGGCTTGTACAGCAAACTCAAGATGGGGGCGTATGTAAGTGAGATACAGAATGCGCCATAAATAAAAACTGCGACTGCGAAATGTTTTTTTGAATCGCCCTAGCACTCTATTCGCTACTGATACGGCTGACTCTATTTGCGGTCTAACGTTAAGGTCATTCGAGACCATCACACCAAGGTCTCTTTCGACTTTGGTTTCTTCGAGAGGACGACGGGTGCCGTCGACGTTTGACATTGAGTATTTGTACGTTGACTTGTTACATCCGCGCCCAACATGCATTACTTTGCATTTCTCAACGTTGAAATGCAAGAGCCATATATATATATATATATATATATATATATATATATATATATATATATATATATATATATATATATATATATATATATATATATATATATATATATATATATATATATATATATATATATATATATATATATATATATATATATACATGCATATATATATATATACATATATATTCTAATTCAAAGCAATTAAAAATAAAATGCGGTGTTTCACAGCGATCAATTCTTGCTCCCTTGTTATTCCTTATATACATTAATGACCTTTCTAAAACCTCTACAAATCTTGGTTGCATAATGTTTGCAGATGAAACAAATCTGTTTTATTCATCTTCTTCTATCGATGACCTTTTGACAAAGTCAACCTTGAGCATCAACAACTTAAAACGTGGTTCAGTGCTAATAAGTTATCAATAAACGTCAAAAAAACCAAATATATTTTATTTCACTCATAGCAGCAAAAAAGTCACTTCCATCAATTCCTTCCTCTTTAAGTATCAATCACAACAATATTGCAAAAATAATGAAATAATTAATTCTTTCATTCAATTACCAATTATTATAGATAATTACATAGTGTTCACATGATAAATCAAAATTTGAACTAAAACAATCTACAACGAGAGAAAAGTCGGATTTATATATATATATATATATCGTCCCCTCAGTATTATCTTGTTCTATGTCGCTAAACTATGGTTTTGAAAAAAAGGCATTTGAATTTTCAAAAGCCCTAAAAATGTTCAAAATAAACTTTGCACCAAATTTTGTTATTATAAAATTGTCAAGGTCAATATATAGTACCCTTATAAACCATTTTTAGAAAATTATTGTGTATTTAGTGTTTAAAAAAATGATTTTTGACTTTTGAGATAGAACAAATTACTGACAAACTTTACAAAATACAAAAATTGTATAATGTCAATTTCTTTGGGTTTTTTAAATTATAGTTTGTCCAAACATGCACAAATGTCTTATTTGGTGATTGTTTTGAATGTATTTCTTACCAAGGACGGATACAAAGATGGGAGTATCCCCTCCCCCCCCCCCCTCCATCTTAAGAATTATCAATCTTCAAAATATTATTGATAGAAATTAAAAAAAAAATAAAAATACAAAATATTATTATGCAACATTTGAATTTTTGGCAAAAAAAAGTTAGTTATATACACATTTAATATATTTATTAGTAAACTAATTTATAAGCATTTTTTACGCTCTTCGCGTGCATCTTATTTTTGTTCAATGACTTAGATGCTGAGCCCGTTCACAATTATTTAAAGTACCTTCAGCACTTTTGATTTTAAAAAATTTACACTAATTACACCTATCTTTTTTTCTTTGCCGGAAAGAATTATTGAACTTAGTTAGAAAAATGATCAAATGAAACAGTGGTTTTAGCTGAAAAAATCTTTTTTTTTGGTCATATAACCCCCTCCCCCCTAGGACAATGACCTGGATCCACCCCTGTTTTAGACATTATATGGTTGTGTTCAAGTAAAACATTTTTTTTTTCATGAAACAATTATATTAAGACATAAAAATAATTAAGAAAAGTACATGGGAGATGCACATGAATTACTAAACACAAAGAGTTGCCATATAATTTCTATCAATCTCAGGCATGTAGGGCATCATTTTTTTAATATCTTCATTCTTTTCTTTTGAAAGTAAGTGGCTTTTTTTGGTCTGAATTGACAGTTTTGGTGCAGTTATGGGATATGCTGTAGATTTCTTTTTTCTTAATGATTGGGCACCTGCAAAAACTGAGGTGAAGCCGTCTGCATGTTTTGTTTTAAATGAAACAGTAAAAGGATGATTGGAATAGTATTTTAATTGATTTACTTGAGTAAAGGGCACTTTGGTAAAGTTATAGCTTTTAGCTCCAGCTTGAATATTTAAAAAATCAACATCTTTCATCTGCAGGATATTGAAAGGTTTCAGTCGCCTAACAGACTTAAGTATTCTGATCAGACCCAGTGGACTGTATACCTCAGTTTTTTTTAATTTTTGGTCAATGCTGCTATGAACCGCATCAACCTCTTGAACACAGCCATGTCCGCTTGCAGAAAACTTTTGAGTGATAGATTCAACATCAGTATGAGCATTTAAAAAATGCTGTATTGCCGTGCTCATAATACTGTTTCTATTTTGCGGAACGCAAGAATCTGACCATAAAATGAGGTTCTTAAGTTGTGGATGGGTGGTAAGCACAGATTCTAAAATTCGTAGGATTGCAGATGCCAAATCATTTCCGGCTCTGCCAGATTGACTTTCAGACCAGATACAACAATAAACATCTTTATCTAAAGAAAGATGTGCTGTCATGTTATAAACAGACAGCTTCCTAAGATAAAAGAAGTTGGATATCTCAGCCTTGGGAACTGTTAAAACATTTTGTAAATCAAAACAGAGAACAGGATGTCCTGACTGTCTGTCTTTTTTGCGCTCTTCGCGTGCATCTTCTTTTTGTTCAATATGACTTAGATGCTGAGCCCGTTCACAATCACTTAAAATACCTTCAGCACTTTTGATTTTAAAAATTTCACACTTATCACACCTATCTTTTTTTCTTTGCTGGAAAGAAATATTGAACTCAGTTAAAAAAATTTCAGAGAATTTTCTTTTTTGTATGTCTACCTTGTTTTCTTGGGGTAGGCGTGTTTGTATCTGTTTGGAAATGTTTATAAAAATATGAAATTCTTTGTTGGCTTATGTCAAGAGTGTTTAAAAAGAAAGGTTTGCAAACTCTGATGGGAATCCCTGCCAGGTGAAAAAAGTAGGCAAATGAGTATTGCCGCCTCGATAAAATTGCAAGTGTTCGTTTAGTTTTTTTCACAATACGTGTTGTATTTTCACTATAAAAGTGTGCTTTGAGGTCATCATTGAGTCCCCAAAATTTGTTAAATAGTAACTCCCGTTGCTCTTGCGGAAAATAAATGTGGCATTTAAATTTAGAGTTAGTACAGTCCTTCTCATTATTGATCTCTCTCTTTCTTCTTATCACTTTATTCCTGCTTTTATACTCCTGGCCAGCTTGACGCCTTTTTTTATTGACATTGCATTTCCAGCTATCTGGATTTCTGGTTCTTTTACGTCCAACTTTTTTTTTTGTCGAGAGTTGCTCTATTGGCACAACTATTTCTAAATCCGTATGTAGTAGCTTATTGTGGAAACTTGAATCGACACTGTAGAAATAAAAAGTATAAACTTTAGCTACATTTAAAAAAAACATAATATTAAAAAAAAATCAAAAATTAATGACAATTGGAATTTCATAAGCATCGTAATTAGCAGGGTAATATAAGTTATTTTTTTACAGTTAGGAAATAAATAATATAAAGAATTTAGTCTTAAAGACTTTGCACTTTAAATAACTATATATATATTATATATAGTTATTTAAAGGCACAATATATATAGTTATACATATAGTTATATATATATATAGTTATACATATAGATTTATAGTTAGTTAACTACTAGTACTGTGTATGAGAGCTAGTCTTAAGTTATTTTAACCCTTTAATGCACGATATTTATATAATAGTTGATAATGCACGATATAATAGTTGACGATAAAATTATCGTTAAAAGAACATAAAATGGAATCCAATTATCGGAAAAATAAAATTTTCCTTTTTATTTTCAAATTTTAAAATAACCATAGTAATAGAAACTACTTACGAGTCGGTATTAAGTAATTCAAAGTCAACTGTTTCTTTTTTAACTAAACCAATAAACTTACTTGACGACATTTTGAAAATATCAAAATAAAAAGTCACGTGACTTGCGCTACAACATTGATTTGCAGATTTGGGCATTAGAACATTATAATACTAAAATGTTTTAAAAAAGTGAAATAGAATAAGATAAAACTAACAAAATACGTAAAATTGTAATTAGAACAAAGTCAAATTGAATAAATCTTGACGAAGCAGAGAAGGTAATAATTTATTGATAAGTGTAAATAATACATTATAATTTTTTAAAAAATAAAAATTGGTTTTTGCAAAAAAAAATAAAAATTTGTAGATAGAACAAGATAATACTGAGGGGACGATATATATATATATATATATATATATATATATATATATATATATATATATATATATATATATATATATATATATATATATATATATATATATATATATATATATATATATATATATATATATATATATATATATATATATATATATATATATATATATATATATATATATGGGGTATGAATAAAAAATATTTTTAAGAATTTTTAATTCCCCCTGTCACCATGAGTGGAGAAATTATATTTATAAACAGAAAATATAAGTTTTTAATGTTAATTTTTGAAAAAGATTACCCCCCAAGCTGAAAATAATTTTTTCCTTTCTTTTTAACGTTATCCTAATGAGTTATAAATAACGTATTAGACATACAAAAATCGCTAAAAATGGTCTTGCTTCAGACAAGAATAAAAAAGTTTGGGAATCAAATTTAGTGAGATTTAAAAAAGCTAAGACACCAAGAATATGTGCTATTGTTAAAAGTATTAGTGAAATGAATAAAATGTCTTCAGAACAGCATATTATTGATTAATTTAAAAGTTTATCATCAAATGTAAAAAGCAGAATGGAGAGAGTTGGCTAAAGAAATTGAACTTATATGGAGAAAGCTGAATATTCCAATTTTACAAGGTAAATCACCATCAGAAAGAAAAATAGAAAATGTATTGAAAACACTTGACAAAAATAGTCGAAAACCCGGAACTCAAAGTTTTAACCGATTGTTTAACAAAACTGATGAGAAAGGTGAGTGGTTGTGTCATGAAGATAAAGAGTTTTATGGTCTGCAAATGTCAATAAATGGAAGAGTTAGATATTGTACCACGAATGAAGATACTGAAGGTATTCATCCAAGAAAACTGGTGTTGATAAAGAAACAAATGTTCAAGAAACAAATCGGCCAAGACCGAGATTTCGATGAATCAGCTAGTGAAGGAGGTTATTCAGTAACTGAAGAGCAGTGTTTCAGCAGTGATACTGAAGCTAAAGATGTCGAAAGTTTGTCATTATCATCTAAAAGACAAAAAACAAATTTGTCTGTAAATTTGGTGATTTCTGCAAAGATTAGTACCAAAAAAGCACATAAAGTCTGCAAAACTTTATCAAAAAATGGAATTTCTATTCCTACTCCAACTCATAGTGGTGTCTACAAAGATGTCGGGAATGAAGGAGAAAAGTTGAAATCAAATTACATGGAGAACTTAAAAAATGAAAAGCGGTCTTTACACTTTGATGGAAAACACATAGAGAAAATGGAACATCAAGTAGTTGATTTGAAATATGAAAAAAGAGAGGTTAGACTTGCTGTTCTCAAGCTGATGAATGGAAAAGGTGAAACAATATTTAATGGGATAAAACTTGTGCTGGATGAATTTGAGCTGTGGCTCGCCATAAAAATGGTTGCATCTGACACAACATATGTAAATATCGGAATAAGAATTGGTGTAGTAACACTGTCACAGAAGCATTTCAAAACCATTGGACTAGAAAAACCTTTTTTAGGATGCCACCGCCATATTTTACATGTTATGAATGATCTTTTTGAAAGATCAACAACACAACCAAATCTTCATTACCCATATGTGGCAAGATTACAGCAAGAGTACATGAACCTGAAGTAATTACTTTAGAATACTGGAGATCCTTTGACAAAAGTGAATTGGATACGCTGGCGAGATGACATGGACTTCCTGTATCACTTAATAGCTTGTTTTAAAAAGTTCAAAAGCACAGGTGCCTTTCCAAAATTGAATTTCAAATCACTTCCTGCTATAAGCAATTCAACTTGAGAGTAATTTTTGTTCTACTTGCTTACATTCGAATACCAGACTATCAAGAATCGAAATCTGCTCAAGCAGCATGCGACTTCATCTGTGGTTCATGGGGTGATATATGGTTTGGTGATCACACGTTCAATCCTGCAGATTTTGTTCGTCTATTAGAAGCATGCAATGAGCATCCAAAAGCATTAAAATTGTTGAAGACATTTTGGTCCACAGAGCCAACACCAATTCCAACACAAGGGTCAAATGTATGTGCAGAACGTGTGGTAAAAGTGATGCAAGATTTAGTGCCCTAATGTCATAGCATAGAAAAACTTAACATTAAATACTTATTGTCAAATACACTGTAAAATAATTTTAATTATTCATGTTTATTGGTTTTCTATAAAGTACTGGAACATGTGTTGCAAAATTATATTTCTTATATTCCATAAATCTTGTTTTTAAATGGGGGGTGAACTTTTTAGAGATATAGTATAAATGTTTGATATTTTCTTGGTTTTTGCATAAAAACTCCACTAAATTGAGTATGGGGATACAGGGTTGAAAAATTGTCATACCCCTAATATATACATATCTAAAAAACATAAAAAAAAAGATAAGAAACAAAAAAATAGACACTCACAAATCATAATGCATCTTTAAAAACAAAACTAAATTTTATCTTAATAATTAAAATATTTTTGCATAAAAATCACAATGTTTATGTACATCTTGGGTGTGACCCTAAGGTTCTCAATGATAAGACTTTTTTTCAGTCTTGTACGACTTCCTATAACAATATAATTTATCTTAATAAGTCTCTCATAATATATTCAACTAATACTTCCTTAATTTAAAACAATTTTTTTTTTTCTTATTTTTAAATTGAGTGTTTTTTTGTTTTGTTTTTTGTAAGATATATTTTAGCAGTATTTAGTTAAATTTGTTACGGAAGTTTATTTTGTTTATTTTAAGATGTGAAAAAAATTGTAACTAATATACTGTTGTGGAAATATATATATATATATATATATTTATATAATATATATATATAATATATATATATATATATATATATATATATATATATATATATATATATATATATATATATATATATATATATATATATATATATATATATATATATATATATATATATATATATATATATATATATATATATATATAAACAATAAACAATATTCGAATAAACAATATTTAGGGACCCCTACTCATGATCCACTTAGATATTTGGGCATCCGAAATTTTTCTTAATAACACAGAGGTTTTAAAAAAGTAACAAAAATGCTCATATTACCCAGACCACTTGGTAATATGAGCACTTTAAAATAACTCACAAAAAAACATTAATTTTGTAATTGTTGTATATAATGATTTGTTATTAACAAAACTTATCATTAAAAGATCAAATTTTAGGCCACTTTTTGTTGAAACAATACTACTATGTTTTCCGCAAGAAAAAAAAAAAAAATTTTATCAACTCAAACCTTTGAACCATAAAAATTCAATTTTTTTGAATTTAAATTACAGAAAAATGTTTAGTATTGTTAAAATAATAAAAAGTTTTACTATATTTTATTTTTATTCAAAAAACCAATTAAAACCACTGCTTTTTTAGGACTTTAAACTAGGTAATTTCAATGAAAATCACTGGGTAATTTGAGCATGCTCATATTACACAAAAATGGCATCTTTAAATAAAGTCAAAATAAATAGTTCTATGCATTGTTTTTCAAGCCAAAAAGGATTGGATTTTTAGCTAACATATTTTTTTTTATGAAAAAATTAATTTCATTATTTTAGCACCAAAATTTCGCGCCACAGATTTATTCATGTGTGATAATATTATTTTAAAAAGGCAAAAAATTTAACAGCGTTTTAATTAGATGATACCCGCTAATTACTGCTTATAGATTTACGCTAATTGTACTAATTCCTGTAATCACCACATAAAGTCGATTCAAAAAATACTTAGCAACTTTAACTTCACTGCTTACATCTAAGAAATCTTTAAGTATGCTCATATTACCAAGGTGCTCATATTACCCTAATCTACCCTATATATATATATATATATATATATATATATATATATATATATATATATATATATATATATATATATATATATATATATATATATATATATATATATATATATATATATATATATATATATATATATATATATATATATATATATATATATATATATATATTAGGGCGGGTCATACTTTTTTTTTTTTTTGGGTATAACATAAAAAGTTGTTCTATTGGTCCAAAATCTAGGGACCATAAGATTTTTTAAATTTTAAGCTCAGTAAGTACTTGTAGTTGAAAATTAGGAAATAATGTGAAAACGCATACCAATTTTATAAAGGCATATTTTTATTATTGTTCACTACGTTTAGTTTATGTTACGTCCGCTGGTACATGAAATGATATTGAATAAGTTTAAATAACCATAAATTATTCATACATAACCTTAACTCAACCCAAAGTAATCCTAGCATATCGTAAATTTACCCTCATCAAACCCTGTATTACGGTAATATATGTGTTTAACATGTTCTGTTTTATATTTTAGATTGTTTATAAAAAGTGATTATTGATACTTGCTACAGCAGGGTTTATTTCAATCAGTTTTTTATAATCAATCTTTTCTAATTGTCATCTGATATTGTTTGGACAAGTTGGTTTCTATTGTATTGAGTATTAATAAATGGCGTCCGTCAGCACAAGACTTTGGACTAAACACTCAGTTCTGGGCCAGCCTGCAGTTATAAAAAAAAATCAACTTCCTACATCTAGTGATGTTTACAGACTGTATGACTACTACTTAAAGCACAATAAATATGATTGTATGCAAAAGAGTGTGACAGCTGTAGCACATGAAGTTGTAAGTATCTACAACACTGCGAGTATCCCAGTAGTTGACACAAAGAGTGTAGTCAACCGTATAAAGTAATTGATTGGTAAAGTTAAGGGTCTTGCTAAACATCCCAGTTCTAAGAAGACATCCATCAACTACCAAGACTGTTTGAAATCATTACAAATTGTATTTGATATATGTACTTGTAAATGTGTTGACAGCGGTATACAAGAGAATTCGCAATGTATTTGTCCAATGTCGCATAAAATACCTCCAACAGAATGGTCTTTCTGGTTGGACCAAAAACTGAAAGGAAAATGTATGTAGGTGCTATAGATATAAAAGCTACAGATATGTTGCAGAAGAAAGAAATGAGAGCAGTCAAACGTTTAAAATATAAGCGAAATGGTGTGATTCGAAAATTAGTGAAAGGCGTTGCAAGACCACTGCAATGGCTTGTTTGCCTGTTGCATGCTAATAAACTACCATTTCGGAAATACTTTTCTGTTATTGATGGAGGATGTACAAGAGGTCCTAGTAGTTCCAGTGGTGTAATTGTGAGTGCGCTAGACTTTGATTCCAAGGATTTACCAATTTCAAAGTTTTAGGGTGGAATGCAAGAAGCAAACTTAAGTCAAGTTCGACTTGAACTTTACATTGTAACCAATAGCGGCAGAGTATTTTTTGAGGGGAAAACCCATACTCTGCCGCTATTGGTTACAATGACAAAAGTAAACAGATTTTTGAGATTGTATATGTCAAAAGAAGTCTGTTCCCCATCACTATACAAAACTGTATGCTTTATATTAAATGTTTACGCTCCTTTATGGTTCAATATCAAGAATTATCCTTCTTGCGCTGATGGTGCAAAGAACTTTTATTACTTGCTGAAGCAGTGTCATGAGCTTGGAGCAGAAGATTGGAAAATATTAGAGCCTGTGTTGCAGAACAACAACTACTTTGCCCACTCCAAAAACATTCTTCTTTCTGGTATTTGTGACAATGATGATTCTGAACGACATTTCTGTTGTGAAAAAATAATTAATTTGAGAAGTAATTCGTGTAGTTCTTCTGTGCGTGTTTTTGATAAGTCAAGTATCAAGCTAAACGCCAATGCTTTGACTTACGTTGATAGATTGACTGGATTACAGCTAAACTCACACCACCACCATTGCTAGCAGCTATTAAGCATGAAAAAATTAAACACTGTCAGTTTGATTTCATTTTTGGTATACCCTATCACTCTTAGGCAGTTCAGCGTGCTTTCCAAGATATCTCTGCAGCAAGCTCAACCGTTTCTGGACATGAATCGCGACATAGAATGACTTTACAGTGTACTGCATCAAGAGCAGAACTATCTAGTGTTAGCTGTAAATCAGACCTTTTTTTAAATTACGTTTCATTATATTGTTTCATTGAACTAATATTATCTAGAACTTTACCATTTAAATGAATTTTATGTTTTGACGTTGATAACACCCCCTTATTGTTGACAAGGCCGAAATTAAGGGGGTGTATGTTTTTTTTTGTTTTTTTTTTATAGTAAGCAAAAAATGCTTATAACACCCCCCAAAAAATACTTCTTTGCGCTAGCCATGGATATAGCCTTTGCATCATATTAAGTGCTTGATGAATTTCTTATATTTTTAGCTGTAAGCCTTTAAAGGGTAAATCTTTGCCGTAAAGTTGCAAGTACAAGACACCTGTTGTTTTATATGTTTTTGGCCTTTTTACGATAAGTAGCACCTAGAGCACCTTTTTAGACGATAGCAAGGTTAGCAACTCTAAAAAAAAAAGTATGACTCGCCCTAATATATATATATATATATATATATATATATATATATATATATATATATATATATATATATATATATATATATATATATATATATATATATATATATATATATATACAAATACCAAAAAAAAATTTATTATTCAAATTTAATTAGTAAATTTAAAAAAGACTCAAAAAATGATTGGAGAACGTTGAAAGAAATAATAGGAAAACAAAAAACATATTCAAACTCCCTTCCTAAAGTAATAAATAAATAAAACAAATATATATGAACCAAACGAAATTGCATATGACTTTAATAAATATTTCATTGATATAGGAACTAAATTGGCAAATAAGATTCCAACAGTAGTAAAAACTTTTAGTGATTTCCTAGAGCCAATAAATAATTCGCTTTTTATAGATAATTTATATTCTGACTTATCTTTTGATGAGTTTGAGAAAACTTACAAATCTCTCAAAAGAAACAAAGCTACGGGTGCGGACGAAATAAATGGCAACAAATGGAAATAAATGTATTCTTTATAAAGTCTTCAAGGTATATCTATACAGCAAGGTGTATTCCTCGACCAATTAAAAATAGCTAAAGTTACTCCAATCTACAAAGTCGGAAAAAAATCAAATAATAGTAATTATTGCCCTCTTTCAACCTTCCCGAAATTTTTAGAAAGAATTATATGCAATAGAACATACAATTACCTTAACCAAAATAAACTTCTATATAAAAATTAATTCGGTCTAAAAAAAAATTGTTCAACTGGTTAAGCCATTACACAGTTCATTCGTGAAATCTTCAATTCATTTGGTAGATCACAATACACACTAGGCATTTTCATTGACCTATCAAAAGAATTTGACTCGGTCGATTACAAAATTCTACTTAAAAAAACTCATTTTTTACGGAATTAATGGCAAATTAATAAAATGGTATAAAAGTTACTTGACAAATAGAAAACAATTTGTTTTCAATGGAGATTATTTTCAAAACGAAAAATTAATTGACATAAAATGTGGTGTTCCTCAGGATTTTTTCAAGGCCCATCTTTGTTTTTAGTCTATATAAATGATTTAAATAAAGTTTCTAACTTTATGAGTATCATGTTTGCGAATACTAATTTATGCTAATTTATTTCTGTCAAACAATGACATTTATGAGCTTTTTTTAAACATGAATACCAAACTCAATCACATCTCCAACTAGTTTTAGCGCAACAAGTTAACTTTAAACATTGATAAAACAAAATGAATCTTTTTCTACTCCCTCGCAAAAAACCGTTTTTTACCAAATAATTTACCTAAACTTTTAATTGAAAAAATTTAAATAAAAAAGGAGTCGGTCACAAAATTTTTAGACATTTACATTGATGAAAATATTATATGGAAGTATACTTTCTACTAAATCGGCCAAAAGTATTGGAATTCTGTATAATGTTAGATTCTACCTAAGTAAACAAAATATAATTCAACTCTACTACTCATTTATTTATAGCTATATAAATTATGCAAATATTGTTTAAGGAAGTACCTCTAAAAGTAATTACAAAATCTATACCATCGTCAGAAACACGCAATGCGTTTAATATGTTTTGAAAATCGTTTTTCTCATTCAAATATTTTATTTAAAAATGTTAAGGCACTTAACGTTTACGAACTCAATGTCTATAATATTTTATGTTTTATGTTTCGCTGTAAAAGTGAACAACCATTGTTCATTTTTATTTAAAGGTTTTTTCACCCATAAAGCTATAAACAAATATACTTTAAGAAATAATTCATTAATTGAACCCTTTTGTAAAACAAAGTTTAATTAATTTGGCATATTCAGCACCGATATTTGAAACACAAAATTGTTGTTCCTAATTTTGATTTGTCAATTTTGTTTTCCGTTTTTAAAACTAAATTTAAAAACTATACCGTAAAAACCCCTAATTCCGGATGTAACCTTATACCGGATGGTTTTAGTAAAAAGTTTCATAACTCCCTTAGTATAATGAATTTATGAATAATTTTTTTTAATTAATAAACGTCTTTACCAGAAAAATCGAATAATATAAAAAAAAAAATTATATAAATCGAAAAATATAATAAAAAAAATTATATAAATCGAAAAATATAAAAAAAAAAACTATATAAATCGAAAAATATAAAAAAAAAATTATATAAACTAATGCAATCATGAAAGATTTCAATTTAAAATCTCTCATAACTAAAAAAACAAAAAAAAGGAAAAAAATAAATTTGACTTGCAACATAAAAATTAAAAAAGTAAAAACACTATTTTGTGCAGAATTTTATGCTGATTATTTTAGCCAAAAAAAAAATTAAATTACCTTTTGAAATAATTGAAAAAAATGAAAAACAAATTTGCTGCCAGCCAAAAAAAAAGACACCTAATTCCGGATAGAGGTAATTATTATTTTATGTACCTAAAAGAAACAATAAACAAATTAGCCAGCAGCAATAAACAAATACACTTTTAAGTCCCGGATATAGTTAATTACAATTGGCTATTTTATTTTTTATCACATTCATACACATAATATAATATATTATGTTCATGAAAGTAATAAAAAATAAAATAGCCACCAGGGAAAAAATAATTGACACTAATCCAGATACAACTATTTTTTTTAAGCATCCATAAAGTTAACGCATTTGTGTTAATTGTATTACTGTATTAAAGAATATGGATATTTTAAACAAAAAGAAGAGCGAGAGAGTCGAATCCTGCTAGCTATTCAAGCTATTACTGAAAAAAAAAGTCATACGTACAAGCTGCAAAGTGTTATAATGTGGCAAAATCTACACTTTTTGACAGAACAAAAGGATCATCTAATAATCGAGGAGCGCCAAGAAAGATGAGCAACATCACTGAAGCTAAAATTGTTGATTTATCAAAATTTATGAGTGATATAGGCTTCGGCTTGAATAGAAAAGACGTGTTTATTGTTGTTGAAAACTATTTAAAAGAATCAAACCAACGTAGTCTATTCAAAGACGGCAAACCGACTAGAAAATGGTACTCCGGTTTCATGAATAAATATCGTAAAGAAATTTGCCCAAGAAAAGTAAGCGGTATGCAAACTATTAGAGCAGTGGCCACACAACCAGCTATAGTTGACAATTGGTTTGAGCAATTAGCAGTAGCATATAATGAACATAATTTAGGCGATAAGCCGTTTCAAATATTTAACTGTGATGAGTCTGGTTTGCAATTTGATTAAGGCAAAGTCAAAATTATTTGTAGAAAAGGAACAAAAAACCCTAAAAAGCTAGCACCATCGAATGAAAAGCAAATGACGACAATCTTGACCTGTTGTGACGCATTCGGTAATTATTTACCTCATCAAATAATTTATAAAGGCAAAGATATTATGAAAGACTGGTGCAAAGGCGGTGCCCAGAATGTTTATTATAACAGTAGTAGTTCAGGCTGGATGGATTCCGAACATTTTTTGTTGTGGTTTAAAACAGTTTTTTTTGCCTCATGCAAACAAAATTTCAGGATTTAAAGTTCTAATACTTGATGGCCATGCTTCACATATGAGCTTAGAGTTGAAAAAAAAAGCTTTTGAAAATTCTATTTTACTTTGGCGTTTGCCGGCTCACACCAGCCATTTTTTACAGCCACTAGATGTTGGCGTTTTTAAAACAGTAAAAGGCGCATGGAAGAGAATTGTCGAAAGTTATTTGACTAAAAATCACTTTCAAAGCCTGACTAATAGACATTTTCCGGCCATGTTTAAGGATCTCATCCAAAATGGTGGGTTGAAACCTGAAAATGCACGGAGTGGTTTCAAAAATACTGGTATATTTCCATTCGATCGATCGCAAATTTCTTCTGAAAAAACTTCCATTGGTGCTGTGTTTCAAGCTGTCGAAAACAACAATATTGAAAATTTATTTGATTCTTAGACAGTATCTAGTCCATTAGTTGTGGGAAATGCTACCAATACACCTAACCCCAGTGAAAAATAAAACCGCGTCCCACATGGGTTCCGCGTGGGTTCCGTGTGGGATTGATGGGATTTACGTGGGACGGATTTTCCCATGTGGTATCCGTATGGAAATGTGTCACCTTAAACCCATGTGGGTAATCCCACATGGGTTACATGTGGGAACCATATGGTATTTACACACGTGGGAAATCCCAAGTGGGTTTCCTGTGGGATTTGTATAGGAATTAATTTGAAAGCCGGAAACTAAAAAAAAGACATTTTAAAGAAAACTGAAAAAAAAATTTTTAAATCGATATAGCATTGCGATACGTTTATATTGTGTGAAAATATTTTATATTAATATAGAGAATGGCAAGCAAGTATGTAAGTACCACGAATAATGTTTATCTTTCTTTATAGAAATAAGATTAAGATATGTGCAAATAGAGGTATTATTAGGATAATATAATAGTTATTTGAATTTAGATTTTGAGTAAGTTATTTGCAAACAATTAACTGATGCAAGTTGAAATGTTGTCAAAAACCAATCTTGCATGCATGGGACACTGCAGTGTCCCACAAAGAAATGCAGGTTTGAAAGTCGAAGAATTCCCAATTTTCTTTATTATAAAAAAAAAAAATAGGATGGAGATGGGTTTCTGTAACTTTTTTTATGCTCCAAAACTTTTAACTTTAGATATAATAAGGTCCTTAAGACTTAAGGGACTTACGAACTACATTGAGGAACAAAAACAGAATATTTAAAAAAACTTTTCAATTTTTAATTTGGAGTACCTCAGTGTTATTGGGAATAAAGCCTCTGGCTCCAGTTTTCAAAGTAATATGATGTAAAGTAATGTTTAAATAAAATAATATGCTTTAAAATGCATATAGTTATACATATAACTCCTGATAGTTAACTATATGTATAACTAGTTATACATATAATTTGTTATAAAAACTTAATTTTTAAGGTTATGCTTGAACAAATTTGTACCAATTAATTCAAATTCAAGATTTAGTTAAAGTTCAAGTTAAAGTTCTTATTTCTTCATTGTTTTTGTTAATTTTATATTTTTTTGTTCAAATTTATCAGTTGGTACTATTTTTTACTACAGTAAGAATGTTTATCATTGTTGAACGTGATTTTATTAGTAACTTAATTTTATTTTCAACATATTTTGACAACACCCTTTATTTTTTAAATGATGACAGCTTTACTTTTCTATTGATGTTAAATTTATTACGTTTCAATAACTCAGATTGAATCTTAACTGAATTATTGTAAGCTTTGTAGGGGTTTGTTGTATATCAAATGGTGTTGTTAATAAAGTAAAAAGAATATATATATATATATGAATATATGTATATATATATATATATATATATATATATATATATATATATATATATATATATATATATATATATACATATATATATATATATATATATATACAAATATATACATATATAAATATATATATATATATATATATATATATATATATATTCAAATATATATATACAAATATATATATATATATATATATATATATATATATATATATATATATATCTATATCTATATCTATATATATATATATATATATATATATATATATATATATATATATATATATATCTATATCTATATATATATATATATATATATATATATATATATATATATATATATATATATATATATATATATATATATATATATATATATATGTATATATATATATAATTCATTGGAAATAAATACAAATTATAAAAATCATGTAAACTTCGTTTATTATTTCTCAATACTACATTAATAATAGTCTACAAAGTTAAAATCAATTTAGAGCATTGTTATTAGTTCTTTTGCGATTCGCACTTCCACTACTGTCTCTCAAATTTATAAAATAGGTGGTCAAAGCTTGCTCAATTGGTAGGTTATCAGCATAACAATGCTTTTTTCTTACACTTTCTAAAGAGAAATATGGCAAATTGATTACTTATTTTACCTAAATCATAGGGTCATCTATGCATAATGATGTCAGATGATGACCCGTTTATTGAATACCTTCACCCTTTATCAAACTCAGTCAATTTTTTGCCATCTCCCATTGAAAATGATGTCAGTTTTTGTTATCATATTATGATGGTATATCTGAATTGTTAATATAAACAAACCCCTACAAAGCTTACAATAATTCAATTAAGATTCAATCTGAGTTATTGAAACGTAATAAATTTAACATCAATAGAAAAGTAAAACTGTCATCATTTAAAATGTAAAGGGTGTTGTCAAAATATGTTGAAAGTAAAATTAAGTTACTAATAAAATCACGTTCAACAATGATAAACATTCTTACTGTAGTAAGAATTAGTACTAGTTAACAAATTTGAACAAATAAATATAAAATGGTGAAAAAACAATGAACAAATAAGAACTTGAACTTGAACTAAATCTTGAATTTGAATTAATTGGTACTAATTTGTTCAAGCATAACCTTAAAAAATAAGTTTATATAATAAATATTATGTATAACTAGTTATACATATAGTTAACTATCAGGAGTTATATGTATAACTGCATGCATTTTAAAGCATTTCATTTAATTTATATATTACTTTAGATCGTATTACTTTGAATACTGAACCCAGAGACTTTATTCCCAATTACACTGTGGTACTCCAGATTAAAAATTAAAAAGTTTCTGTCAATATCCTGTTTTTGTTCCTCAATGTACTTCGTAAGTCCCTAAAGTTTTATGAACCTTATTATATATAAAGTTAAAAGTTTTGGAGCATAAAAAAAGTTACGGAAACCTCCCTATCTCCTCCCTAATTTAATTTTTTTTTTTTAATAAAGAAAATTTGACTTTCAAACCAGCATTTCTTTGTGGGACACTGCAGTGTCCCATGCATGCATGCTTGGTTTTTGACAACTTTAGAACTTGCATCAGTCAATTATTTGCAGATAATATACTCAAGAACTATATTCAAATATCATATGGACATGTTAGAGAATGTTAATATGATATTTGAACATCACAAATTTAATAACATTGTTGTGATATGTTATATAAATAATACCATAATAGATTATGATATGAAAATAAGATAGGATATGAAGGCAATGATCAAAGAATAAATTTACTTATAGAAATTTAGATGTTTGTTTATTAGTTTCAGAATATTATATTATGTGTGACCACGGCCTTCTATAATAACAGGCCTTGACATTGCGCAAAAAAGTTGTTAAACTGAAGGCCAATTCTAAAACTGTGTTTACATTTTTATCTTTTAACATTAGACGAAAGTTTGTGTTCATGCTTTTTTAATAAATCTTTAAAATTTGATTGGTTTATAAATTAGATAGCGCAACTTCAGGACGATAATGTTGTAAGGTTCAAGGCGTTACATTGTAAGATAATAATATTGTCAAACTAACGGTAAGTTTTTTTAATAATTAAAATGCCTTTAAAATGCTGTATATCTCTTTGCAAGTCGAACTATCTCAACCATAACAAAAATATCAATTTATACAACTACAATATCAATACTCAACTACAACAAAAATATCAATTTATAAATTCCCGAAAAATCTAGAGGAGAGAAAAAGATTTAGTGAAGCTATCCCAAGAACTGGTTTTATTGTTACAGACTATACAGCAGTATGTCAACTTCATTGGCCAAATGAAGCACCTTTTGAAAGCAAATATGGGAAGCAACGACCTTTAAACCCACCATCTGTTTTTAAAAATATTCTGCCTAGTTGTTTAGCCACACCAGCAAGTTAAGTTAGAAAAACTGTAACTTCAAGCGGTTTTCGAAGCATTTTACCAGATGAGTTAAATGATTTTCTAAAAGAGGATGAACTTATATTTGACGATATTCAATCTTTGTTAAGTGATAATAACGATGTTATTGTTTTCCAGCTTAATAAAAAAAATTTACACATACAATCAAAAATGTACAAATTTGGGGTTCCATTATTTATTTTAGTAATTTTCAATGATTATTCATTTGTAGCTAACCACAATGGCACAACTTGTAATATTTCATCTTTAGCTGTAAACAAATTAAAGTTAATAAAAACAAAATCAGCTTTATTTGAAACAGTTAGATTTTTAAAAAATAAAGAAAGTTCGCTTCAGTTAAATATTCTATTTGAACACCTTAATGCTATGAGAAAAGTTAATGTTGGTGAAGTTTTATATACTTCAGATATTCAGGTATATGTAGAGCATATGAGTATTTTGCTATGCGACGAAGTTTATATGATTGTTTGTGTATTGACTACAAGTTGTCAAGTATAAGGACTTTAACACGATTGACTTCAAAAATAAGCTTAATGGACCTAAGTTTTATAAATAGTATTTTTATGAATTTAAATCCATTGAAAAGAACTTCCATACTACTAATTGATGAGGTCTATGTCAAAGCTTCATTACTTTACTAAAGAGGTGCTTTGTTTGGTCAAACAGTAAACTACCCTGAAAAGTTAGCAAAACAATTTTATCATTTATGATTAAATGTCTTTTTGGAGGTCCAGAATTTATATGTAGAGCTCAACCTGTTGCAAATTGTTCCTCTGAATTTCAGTTTGCTCAATGTCAACAAATTGTTCATACGATAAATAATATTGAAAATAGTAAGACATTGGTAATAATTACTGGTGGTAACCGTGTAAATCAAAGATTTTTTGGAATGTTTAAAACAGTTGATAGTAAACCATGGTTAACAA